>NW_020230005.1:1727314-1809814 GCF_003227715.2 Harpegnathos saltator
ACATTCCTCAAAATACATGGCGTAGGAGGGTGAATACTATATGAAGAGGCGGCGTGCTATCACCCTAATACATACCGCCATAAATTTTTTTCTACGCTCTCCTTTTCCGCATGGTTAGCTCTTTCGCGCTCATTGACTGCATGATTATGCAGCGAACTCGTGCCGCCTGGAAGGCCTGCATATTTTTATGCGTACCGGAGTCGGAGTTCTAGACGAGACGTCGCGAAGGGTGGGTGCATAAGGGACAAAGACGAAAAAGTGCTCGAAAAATATATCCTGCGCACGCTCCGTGCAGCACGGAGTCGTCGTGTTATCTTCGTTATCCGCATTAACATAATCGCCGAAGCATAAAGTTGGCGAGCGAGCGAGCGAGCGATCGCCCGCGCCGAGCCGCGCCGCGCCGGGAATCGATTTCAGCACGAAATATGCAAACTAAATTACGCTTCGGCACCGTAAGTTCCGATCGCCTCGCGATCTCGGGCCATTAACGGCGGAATAGTGAGCAAATATTTATCGCTAAGGTTACGGCAATCCGTCCCGTCTTACCGCGACGGCTGAAAACTCCAACACGCACATGTCGCATTCTTCTGCGCTCGGGGATACCAAAAACACTGCTCGAGAGCTCAAGGGCGAGAGACACTGCGCGACACAATTAAATAAATATACACCGCGTCCGCGGCCAAGCTGCGTGACCTTATTCCCGTCCGAGAGATACGGAGGATACTCCGGCGTGGCGTGGCGTGGCGTTCGAACAAACATCAACAAGCTACAAATAGCATTTACAGTACGCCGCGGCCGCGACTGTAGCGCGCGACCCTGAGAAAACGATTTGCGACAGGGACACGCTTACGCCCGACGAGAAATACGAAGTTTGCCGCAACATTTTAAGGAAACATCCAATTGGAGTACCGTACGTAGGCGAACGCAACGGTGGTGAATCGCTCTCTCACCCTCTCCTCTCCCCCCTCTCTCTCTCTCCCTCTCTCCCTCTCTCTCTCTCTCTCTCTCTCTCGACGGCCGAGAATATAAATAGACGGCGGCGGGGGGGGCCGCGTTGCGCTTTACTCCAGATTTGTCTCTGTTCGTGGCGGCTGCCTTAGCAAAATGTGTTACCGCGGATAAAAGAGGCTCGGCCGCGAACGGGACGGGGCAAAATGGAAAGCCCGAAAATGCGGTAAATAACGGGGAAGCCTAATGTTGCATGAACGCGATAAGCCCTCACCTACGGCATGTATATTTCCTTGAGAGAAGACTGCAGCTACTACCGGCGGCGGCGGCGGCGGCGGCGGCAGCTCGTCGTCTCGCCCCGGTGGAATCGAGGGAGCACCATTCATCCGCTCGATCTAAATAAATAACAACTGATAGATGGCAAGGGTTGGAAGCTGGCACAACGCTCTCGGAATCGCGCGCGACTTTCCCGGCGCGGCGCGGCGCGGCGCGGCGCACCGGTGTCTGGCGGATAGCAGCAGCGCCTACGTGTATGTGTACGTGTACGTGTACGTGTACGTGTACGTGTACGAGACACCGGCGATTCCCAAAGACGTAGGAAATGGTCGTTTCGCGTACGTACGAGAGGGGGAGCGCAACTCGCATTTCTCTGCGGGGAAGCTCGACGACAAATCGCTTTGACGTGGCTGTCGGTCGGAAAATTTCGCTCCTCCTGAGGTTACCGGCGGGAACACGCGATCACTCATTGCACGTCGTGGCAGATTTCTGTCGCCGCGCCGATCCGTCCGCTCGCCGCGTGTCGAAACCGGTTCAATGATTAAGCGACAGAGGACGAGGATGCAGTTTGCTCGAGTGTATAATGAGTTTCGACTTTTTGCATGATATTAACATTCGCCATTTGCCAATTTGGCGTTGCCCGAGCGGCAACCTTGTTTCTTCTCTCGTGAAAGCGCCCGACTCCCGTGAAAGCGTGTGAGAGATTGCTTCAAGCGATGCTAAATTCGGAAACTGACGCGACTCGACAAATATATGTCGCATAAAATTGCTAATGCATAGCAAGTCTGACGGCGGTGCAGTCGAGCGCGAGAAACGACGATGTGTGTTGTTGCGATCGTCAAGTTACTTCGTCGTTTGCGCGCGTATCGCCCGCGGCAAATAATCGCACGCGTGCGACTCTACCGAGAGTCATCTGATTTCGATTTTCTTTCCAGCCGGATTATTACCCAGATTTGCATGAGAATGAAACCTCTCATAGATGGGCAAAATTAATGAATTTTAATAAGATCCTCTCTGTCCTTCTCGCTTTCCCGTCTCTTTTCACAGGTGCATACCATATCGCCGCCAACCTATTATCACGAGATAAATTAAATGCGCTAACGCCGCCGAAAAGAAAATTCGACTCCCACCCGCCGCCGTTCCCCGTTGACACCCTTTACGTTTAACTTGTCCGTATCTTCGACGGGTCCTTCTCTCGCAACCTTCATCCTCTTTGTTGCCCCTTTTACTTTCTATCCGCGCTGTAACTGAAATTCACCATGTTCCGGAGAAAATACATGAGAAAATACCACTTGTGCAAGCTTATATGCGTTGATCCTTCCAAAATTTTTTCGCGCAAAAATACAATGTCGTGCCAAATTCTGCGACATCATACTTAAAATTCCACGCAAACGACTAATCGTCGCGAGAGACGTTGTTTCGTCAGCTTGGTTGTTTCGGAGCTTGGCTAATTGAAACTTGTCTATTTCCAGGTAAGAAGCCAAAGTGTTATCTAACGAGGGCTACGGAATGCTTGCCGCTGGTTACGATCGGAAAGGTAGGCTGCATTAATCTATAAATATCTCAGATTATCCCGAGACACGCTCCGCCCCGGCCGATTCATCGGCGAGGCGACGAAGGCGCGCATTACTTTCCTACTTTCTTGGTCGATGAATAGGGTGATGTATGGAAGGTTCTACAAACTGACAGAGAGAGAGAGAGAGAGAGAGAGAGAGAGAGAGAGAGAGAGAGAGAGAGAGAGAGAGAGAAAGCAGGGGTGAATGCGAACGGGATGGTTATAACATAAAAGAGGGAGGAAAAGAGAGGCGCGGCAAAGGCGAAAGCGAGAAAAGACAAGCAGAGTGAAGAAGGAAGAGAAAGAAAGAGAGGGTGTGACGAAGAAGGCGGTGCAGGAATGAGAAAGATAGAGAGAAGAGAAGAGAGAGAGAGAGAGAGAGGGAGAGAGAGAGAGAGAGAGAGAGAAAGGAAAGAGGGGGGAGAGAAAGAGCACCAGAGTTTATAAGTTGGTAATTTGAGGCGCGGGGCACGTACGCGGATCTCCAGATCTTTGCGGCGCCGAAATAAATCAGCCACCTACGTCCCCACCTCCTTCCTCTTCTTCACCGCCGCCGCCGCCGCTGCCGCGGCATCGCTCCAACCCTCCGGTGTTTCTCCATTGCTTTCTTCCACCGTTGCCTCCCCCTGCCTGCACCTCCGGTCTCCTCGTCGTGGCGCGCGTTCTAGCGGCCCTCTTCTCGATCTTCGCGCAAGCCCGCGGTTATTTATTCGAGAATTACCGTCGCTTATAATAAGCCCCTCTTTATTCTCCAGTGGCGTGGCAGCCGTGACACTCACGGCGGAACAGATTTTACAGTGATTTAATGGAGCTCCCGCGAAAATACCGGGCGCATGCACATACGCGAGCCGTGTGTCTCGTGTCGGCCGTAAAAACGATTACCAGCCAGCGGCATTGATTTTATCCCGTGGACGATTAACGTGGCGCTCCCGATTCCTTGTTCCCGAGCGCATCGTTGACCTATCTACCTACCTACCTACCTACCTATCCTCTCTACCTGTCTTGCCGCCGCGCGCTGTAGAGTAGCGGGGAATGCATGCCCAAATAGAACAGCTAATGGATCTCACATTCCTCCTCGTTGGATGGATGAAAGCAAATTTGTAGATCGCGGCTCGATCGGCGAGCGCGAGACACGAAAGATTGCGAATTCGCTTCAACAGTCTCGATGCAAAGACTGCACACCAAAGAAATACCAAAGGAGAGAATACCCGCGGCGCTCGCTCGCTCGGAGGAGAGACGCACGGCGAATTATTTTCTTTCCGCTTGTTGCCACAAATTGCCGACTCTTGGCGTTCTACAGACGCGGTACGAAACGCGAGCATTTACAAAAGTTGGTCGTAAAGTTAGATATTTATAATCCGTATCGGGATACGAAAACGGGCAAATTTTGAAAATTCCTTCCGAAAGAGCGAACGTCCAGGTCTCGTTCGCATTACAGGCGTGTAATTAGACATTATCAGGTATGGAGCCGATTTTTACGGAAAGAAATTTAATAATCCACGCGCAGCACCGCGCAGCGAGTTCGTTGAACCCTGGTCGTGTAATTTTTGCGCGAGTCCAATTTAAAATATTGGTGTAATCGAGTTTCTGTAATGACTGGATTTTCTTTTTTTCACGCAAGGAGTAAAATTCGCGTACGCATGTGTGCGAAAAATTAATATGTCTCGTCGAGAGAAAGAGAGAGAGAGAGAGAGAGAGAGAGGAAATGCGATCGCAGTTGTAGCACAATGAAACGAAAATGTAAATTTGTATCTCTCTCTCTCTCTCTCTCTCTCTCTCTCTCTCTCTCTCTCTCTCTCTCTCTCTCTCTCTCTCTCTCTCTCTCTCTCTCTCTCTTTCTTTCTCTGTGTCTCGACATACGCCTCGTGCTCTTTGCGCACTTTTCTCTCGTCGAATGTGTAACTATAGGAATGGGTAACTATAGGAAAGTTCTCCGATAAGAACTAAGTCTATTCTGCGCGCGCGCGCGCTAGAATCCACCCTCGGGAGGTGTGGTCTTCCTCTTCTACTCCACGTACCGTATATATATATATATATATATATATGTGTGTGTGTCCAAAGATTTGCCCCTCCAAATTAAGAACTTGGGAATTATACATAATCACCGTCCCACGTCGCCTAAAGGGGATGAAATGTTGAACACAGACATAATTTTGGAAAATTAGCCAACGCGCGTAGCCCAGTTCGCGCACTGCTGCAATTTGCACGAGACGTCGCGAGACACGGGCGAAATCATGAAAAGTATCACCGTGATTAACATCATGGCCATACTTTTCAACATCGCCGTGTTGAACATTAAAGTCTCACGCGCGAAGTAACTCTTACAGTTACCGAACTGTGTTGGTCCCGCTGTTTCCGTTATCTCACATCGTGACGACAATCCGTTGGTACAACGGAACAATAGCGTCACTCTTAAGTAGCTGCATCATGTAACGACTCTGATTAGCCTGACACGCTTCGCCAAACCCGCGCACCCGCGCGTCGTTCGCGGTCGCAACTTTGCTCGCGCGCGGCCTCGGCGCAGCCCTCGGCGAATGCAGGTACACACAGGTACAGGTGTGCGTGTCAGCGCTGCAGCGGGAGCCGATGAATGATGAACGAGAGACGAGATAAAACGCGAAAATCCCGAGATACCGCGACAGGACGTCCTCTCTCTTCGCGGGGAGGAGGGAGGGCACGGAAAGGAAGACAGCAGCCCGGAATCCGAGGGACAACACTTTTCCGGGTATCGCGGTGAACGCGCGTACGTGATCGCGCATTGAATCTCATTGGTGATAGCCACGAGTGGCGGGTAATATATCCAGTGCAGTCAAGCCCCTTCCTTCTCTGCCTCCACCCCCACACACCACCATCATCGACCCCCGTTCCGCGCAGTCCACCAGTCCAGTGTCCCCGGTGCGCGCGGCCATTGTGCGAAGCTTTGTTCGAACGGTGACGGGGTCACATTAATCTGTCTCTCACCCCTTCTACATACCCCGGCGCGTTATACGACGTGCATCGTTGTCCCCCATAGGCACGGCGTCATCCCCCGCCGCCCACTGTCACCAATCCACCCCCCCGTCGCGGCTCAATCGACCTACCTACCGAGCGAGCGAGCGAGCGAGCGAGAGATCGATCGATCCTTCCCGCGACGCGATACACTCGTCCTGTCCAACGCCGAATAACCCCTTGTTCGTCACATGGGGGCCCCTCCGCCCCTCCCCCCTCAGCCTCCTTAAATCCTGATCGCCCCATCGACAACGTCTCGAACTTGCATCGTTAACTTGAGCCGGGGCTTTAGACGTCGATTACTGCACGCGTGAGATCGGTTATTACTTCACGCGCCAGCGGACGCTCGGTGTATTCGCTCGCGCGCGCGCGCGAGCTTCATCGATCGCCGCAATCTGCCGCGAGACACGCTGCGCCAATTTCAATCCTCCACATGTGTCATTTTTCTCTCCTTTTTTTTTTTTTGCCACGGCCCTCACCTTTCCGGCGTCCTACAATTATGTCAACCGAGACATTCGATGCAGACGGATCGAGCGTCGGGCACGGTGAGAAGAATAACGAGGGTGATGACGGATTCGGAACATTCACTTCGCATCGTTGACGAAATGACGAAAAGGAACGAGAAGCGACACAACCTGCGATGCGAGAAAGAATACGCGAAACTGCGTAAAATGTGTGCGAATTCGTCCGGTCGTGTATTATTTCATCTCCGATATCATCGCATATTAGTCACGTCACGCGGCAAAATGTGTCACGCTTAGCCCCGAGTCCTTGATTTATGCAACTTCGATTTTGCCTTCTCCTCAAAAAGACACGCTTACCGAAGAGAATGAAGATCTAATAAAGTTCATACTCGGTACGACTGAGAAACGTCCCGGAGTTATTCCTGCGACTTTTGTCGCTCTTGTATAATTGATTCAGAATAAATATTCGCGGAATGTCCCGGTACTTCAGCGGAGGTACACACCGTTGCAAGTCCACTTCTGTATCGCCGAGTCTAATTAATTCCGCGTGCCGAGTCTCTCGAAAGAGGAATAACAACCTGAAATATTACGGGGAAATGAAGAATGTAAGTTGAAAGAGTATAACAATTTTTTTTTTTATCATCGATGAGCCCCTCCCCGGCGTAGCAAAATTCGCGATGGCTCCGTGTCCCTTCTATCAAACTTAGAATCTGTCAATGTCACGATTTGATGGATGGTGATTGAATAAATGACGAAATATCGCAAAGATAAACCAGTCCCCAGCCGCGTTGCAATATACATTATCGCGTGAGCATTGATTACTCCTGTTGATTTTGAAAATGTATACGCGCGCGGCTTGATGAATTTCCTACGGCGAGATATTCCCGCTGATTATCGACCAGCTTCAAGAATTCAGGTGCAACAATTCCCTCTGAACTGCGTCCCGCAAGTTGAGAGCTCCCCAAAATCCTCTTACAATCTACGCCATAAATATTTATAAAAATGCATAGTTTGCATAGTTTGTACAGTTACACTTGATATTTATCTCAGTCCGTCTATCCTTGGTCCGTCACTTGTTTAAACTTGTTGAAGCCAAGTGTAATGCAATTGTGCAAATCAGGAGCAACGATTCTTGCAAATTATTTCATGATACACTGAGATACAAACGGGGACGTGGCAGACGTCTCTCTCTCTCTCTCTCTCTCTCTCTCTCTCTCTCTCTCTCTCTCTCTCTCTCTACCGAAAGCACGACTCTTTTCAATTATTCCTACTACAGTGCTGCTCCTCCATCCCGTGATTTTACGTTTTGCCAATTTCCTGCACCAAGGGGATCCCCGATCGTACAAATGATACGTATTCTGTCTACGAATTTAGCGAGCGAAAGTCGTACTGCACGTCGGCGAAGTCGGGATGGATGAATTTAATCGCGCGAAACGATCCGCCGGCGTATATCCAGCCTTCGGCTCTTCTCGCGCCGAAGAGGGTCGAGAGATGAAGGACTTACGTTGTCCGATGCTGAACGACGCTGAACGTCGCGCGTTTAAAATATATACACCCGGCGTGTACGTACGTGGATAGAGCTGGAAGAGTCACCTGTCCGCCACGAATGATTCCCTCGCGCTACACTGTTCCGAGGCTCAATAAAGCCACGATGGAAGGGAGTGCGTGCGCATTCCTATTTCGAGTTTCGAAGCTTCGGCCGTTGTATCGCGGCTGTATCGATTCATCCCCACCGTGCAGCTACCTCCCTCCGTGGTGGGGCGCGCGGCCGGCAGTCCATTCTTCACGAGGCAAATTTTTTTACATTTACAAAAACGCGCCAGACAATGTATAATCTTTGACATTTTTATACAAGACCCCGGGACTTTCAGCTAATGGACGATTCTTCTTCTTTTTCCGTCGCCTGTATCGACCGGGACGGGAACAATCGGTGGTATTCGCAAAGGTGCAAAACGTGTGGCTGATCGAAATGTAATTTTTACAGTAATTGTCGTGAGAAATATGTACGAATACGCTCGCGCGATTCTTCATTAATCAATCGGTATTTTTGCAATCTTCTTAACCGCTTCCTCGTGTAAATTATTATTAACGTTGTCGTGCTTCGGTGAGAAAAAATAATCATCCTTTCATGAGTCTGTCAAACGAATTTGGATATCACACGAAAAGACCCGAATCTCTATTTTGCAATTGCCCTCGGGATGCAGAGATGCAAGTAAAATTGCATTAGGAAACAAGTTTCGACGGGTGTAACATGGGCTTGTACAGCTTACTCCCACCCTGGACAACATCCCTCTCTACGAGAAACCCCTACTGCCCCTCCAACGCTGACGTAACTTTCGTAGTTCGAGCTCTGTCCGTACGATGACGCCAGCAGTTGCTTTTTCGGGGAAAAGTCCGCCGCGAGATAACACCCCCTCGTTGGTAAAGTGGAAATTCTCAGAGGGGCTGATAGCTCGCAAAGTTGGCGACGGTGAGCACGCGCGCGCGCGCGCGCGCGCCCATCGTGCGATAGTTTCATATCTGCTTGCAATCTTCGCTTCCTGAGAAATATGGGGGATCGAACGTGGAAAAAGGAGGCGGAAGTGGGGGCGGGAGGGGAACGGGCGGGGGGGACGGAGAAAAGCGAGGGATACGCGGATAGAGGCGACGCGGTGGCAGCGACGACGGGGGTCACGACGTGCGCAGTGTGAAGGGGGGTTGGAAAAAATAATACTCACGCCACACGTACGGGACTACAGTAATTTTCAGAGCACTCGTGCTCGGTTTGCTTGCAGCAGGGTAAGCGTGACTGTGGGCGATAGCATCGAGATCTCGCCGGACGGATAAGCAACCGCCAGCCTGGCCGTTTTATTTTCTAGTTTAAAATGTAAAATAACGGGAATTTCGCAAATTACAGCGGCGTGCGTTATTTGTACAAAGTAATGCGGCGAGCGTGCCCGATTCTCCGCTTTCATCCCCTCGCGCGGCTCCTGTCCGCGACCGACTCACCATCACTCTCCCCTGTCCACCACCCTCCCGCACTTCCGCCACCCTCAGTACCGGGCCACTTGGTCGGTACGATTGTCTACCGTTTCGCAGTCACTTTTGGAATTTTTACGCGGCCAGCACGCTATCCGTTACTTTTGCTGGGCTGGATTTAATGCACACCTCGAAGATCTAGTGCCGTTTGTCACGGGAATGCGAGAATACGAACTTCTGTATTTTCGCTCGGACTGACGGATATGGCCGCCTTGTAAGAGGTGGCTTCCCCCCCCCTCCCCCCCCGCATCAGCTGCGATAATTCTGGTGTTTCCACGCTGAAAGCAGTCCGATGCGAATAATAGACAATGTCAATGTTTGTAATTACACCGTTTTACGCTATTTTACCGCGATACGATGCTGCAACAACTAGTAGTCTCTGTGTGCATCGCGACTGGATGCACGACAGCAAAGGAGAGGGGAATTTTAAGGAAGTTACATCGCCATAATCAGATCTGAATTCATCTTGAGAATTCAGCGCTATTCGGATTACAACCCTTTGATAATGGAACACCCCGAAGAAACTATCGCGCCTCTCAACCGCCCCGTGTCAATCTCGCGCGACCTGTCCACTCGAGATTCCGCCGCGCGAGTAAATCAAAGGATGGACTGATGCGCGCAGTCGAAAGAGTGTAACGCTCCCGTCGATCGAGCGGAACTTCCGCAAATTCCACTCTCGCGCGTCTAGTACGACGAATTATGATCTCACGGAAGATACGCAATTGTGGATTTTCTCCAAATCGCTCGGCGACGAAGATGCGATTGCACATTGCGAGCGAGTGATATTTTCCTTCCCTCTATAGCGCACTCGGAAAACCTAACCAACCGTTGCCACCGCTCGCGAAACAAAAGAGAAGCGGAAGAGCCGCGGCGAACATCTCAAAGCCGATACGCGCGTTACTCGCGTCGCAAAGAGCCGCGAGTGCTCGCGCTTCGTTGACAGAAATGAACCGCGGAGTTACGTGTGTTTACGCTGCAGCATAGCTTCTACAATGCAGGCCACATACATAGAGCTCCGCAGCAATCAGAGTCAATGGACAGAGAACAGTCCTGGGAGGTAGCCGCCGCGATACAGGATTGCGCGAAATATTTTACGTCGTTCCTTTTTTTTCTTTCTCTGCTCCCGCCGGCGTTACACACACACACACACACACACACACACATCGCGTACGTACGTGATAGTGGCGATAGATACAGCTCGACGGAGGAGGCGAGAGCGAGGGACGTGCCGACATGGATACGTGTACCGTTGACCGTGTATGCATGTATACTTAGGGAAGCGGTGGGTGGTGTGTTCGGGCTGTGGTCCGCGGGGAGTCACGCAGGGGGTAGTGGTGCGTGCTTCACGCGACACACAACCCCCACACCGTCTCTCGCAAAATCCCCCGCTAAGTCATTACTATTAATAACCAGACAGAGAGAACACCACCAGGCAGGGCATATTATTATTCATAATGATGTGATTCATTTCCCTCGAACCCCTCGCACCCCAGCAGCATTTCCCGTCCTCCTCGTTTCCCTCGCTCTCCCCCTCCCCTCCTCTCTTTCTCTTGTTTCTGTTTCATCTCCCTCTTTGCCGCGATGTCACTTACTCCCTCGCTTCGCCCCGCGCGTCGCGCGTCTCTCTTTTCGTCACATAGTCGTCGAGGGAGCACGTTTCCCGCCCTCCGTCAGTGCGCGCTTCCGCGCGCTCCCCTCCCCGTCGCCGTCCTCTTTGCCCGAGACGCGAGTCCCGTAATCGTATTAACATGCAAATATTCACTTGCCAAGGCGTCGAAAATTGCCGAACATCTCGATGCGCCGTACATACTTGAGAGATGCGATTTCGTGAAGCTCGCGCGTGAGTCGCGGCGCGCGCTGAATTCGGTAGCGATACTCTCGCGAGCGAAACCGTCGCCAGCGAAATAATACGAAAAGTTCGAGCTGTTCTCTCATCTTTCCCCGCGGGAACGAGTCCCGCTTAAACACTCGCCGCGAGTGAGCCGAGTAAAATTGTGCAAAGTCAATTGGAGCGCTGAAGAAACGTTTCCGGGGGAAATTACAGCTTTGTAATATATTTCCTAAAATAGCCCCAAACTCGCGTCTCTTTGTCGCGAATGTTGCCGCGTGTTCTCACGCGCCCCTCACGTAACTTGAGAGACGTTGGCACCGTTCAAAGTGTGCAGTTTCTCTACTTATTGCAATCAAATAGTTTCAGTTTCCCCTCGTGAGACTAAACGGGGGGGGGGGATTGGTGCAACGTGAGAAATTTTAATTTGCGAATGCTCCGACCCACATCTTGTAAATTAGAGCCGAGCAAAGTATTTTCGAGCCCCATTATTCATGTTTGCCCAGTTTTAGCCATGTAATACCTTTTGTGTTCCTCCTCCTCCTCCTCCCCCCCCTCTCCCTCTTCCTACGTTCATATTAGCCATCTGAGTCACGTAGATGGCAAAATTTTCGGAAATTGTCGCCAGGGAAAAGAGAGCACGTACAGAGAGCCACTTTAATGGCCACGGCGGAGGGAAGAACTGTTTTCTCTGGACGGCAGATATGAGCCAGATAAATCTACAATGTAAGCACACTCAACGAGTAAACATCACGAAACGCGGCTAAACTTGTGTGAAAATTATTAAGGGACAAAGTAATATTAATATTGTATAAGGTATTAAAATTGTTCCCTTCGGGCTATACCTATATATATAAAATATATCGTTTGTGTACACAATCGGCTCTCTCTCTCTCTCTCTCTCTCTCTCCCTATCCCGCCCTCCTTCCTATTTCCATTTTTATTGCTCGATTTACAAACACAATTAAAACGTCGTCTAAATATGCTCAAGTATTTTCGCACTTTAATCATTTTATTCAATGTTGCGCGCCGCGCGATTCGATAAGAGACTTGGGCGGGTTTCGCGGATTAAATAGCGGCCGCTCCGCACTTGCGTGTGATTTTCTGGAAAATGCGGCGTACGCGGCGCGCAAAAAAAAAAAAAGAGAAGGAGAGGAAAGAGAAAAAGGGAAGAGAAGAAAAGAAGAAAAAACGAAAAAATTCATCAGTAGTATGTACGCGCGAGCGGCGGCGGCGGCGGCGGCGGCGGCGGCGGTCTTTACTCTCTCCGCGCGAGTCAACGGCGTACTAATTAAATCAAACTGAACTACATTCCGCTGAGCGATGACGATAAGACCGCGTCATATATTTCCGGGGACACGAGTATTCCGAGCGGCATTCATTTTCGGTCGCTTTTTCATCGCTCTCGAGCCGCCAGCGTATATAGCCGACCGTTACAGTAATTTATCATTCGCGCGCCCGTGACTGCCGTTTGATCAATGAAACGCGCGAGAGATCTTGTCTTCGGAGAACGGTCGCGCGGCGTGGCGAAACCGTAACAAGTTCGTCCTATAAGGGAAATGGATAAACGATGGCGGTTATGTCGCTCGGAGGGTGGCTTCGTCGTCACGTTAGAAGCCAGCGGATGTAACGTCGGCGCGATAGGGCGCGGGGATATGGTAGGGTTACGCAGCTATTTGCCGAGGGCAAGGCACGGGCGAGAGATGCAAAAGGGGTGTAGGGCAGCTTAACTTTGCCTCCTTATTTCCCAACAGACTTGCTCGCTCTCGCGCTACCCTCTGCCCTCTCTCGCCCACCTTGCGAACATTCCTCTTCTTGCGCCCACCCCGTCCCACTCAGCCACCCCGCGTTCACCCACACTCGCCCTTCGCGCGCGCGCGCTCGTGCCGCCCATCGCACTCTATGATTTACAACCAGTGACGCTCATCTTGTAAACAGAAACGTCCGCGCGCTATTTGCGATTCTGTCCGCGTCCCGCCGCGAATTTGCGTCTTCTTCCTGGCGCGTCATCGCTCAAAATTCATCGCGCGCGGTCTCTTTGTTTCGGTCGTACTATGCAAAAACCGAGCGCGACCGAGCGCAACTGGCGACGAAACGTTGCAAAGAGGGAAGCGACCGCTCCTGCTAGACGTTCTTGAAAATTGAATGAATTGCTCCGGGTCGGCGCTCCGACGAAGTGGATACGCGTTTTCGCCGCGCGGCGACGTGCGTTTTTGCCGCAGCACGATGCAGCCCTTACGACGACGAAGCCAAGAACATGAAACATCGCTCGCGTATGATATAACGCGATAACGTGTCCGGAGACAAATGGAAGGAGAGGTCGAAGTCGGCATGCCGCCCTTTATCGTCAATTATCAGAGTGGCGCCCGTAGAAAAAAGATAACGCGCAGCGTACTTGCGCGTCTGTTTGCGTCGCGGCAATTGTCGACGGTCGGAAAAACGATTTGAAACGATCAAATATATTCTCCGTGCCCTATCAATCGCAAAACTGAGAATGAAAATTTCCATCTGACGAACGTCGGTCAGAGTTTCGTCTCGAAGGACACGAAAGTTGCCTGTTGATACAAATTTCCATATTCATACGACGATATGGAAAAATCAGGGATCCCTCCCCCTCCTCCATCCTCCCCCCTCCCCCCGCCGTATGCAGGAAAGAAGTGAGTCTCGCGGCGAGGCGCGCTTCGCCGAAAATTTGTACGCACTCTTGTAAACGCGCCATTAAGAGCAAACGGCAAACACGTTGATTATTGATACAGTAAACCATACTAAACCATTAAACGTTCGCCTTCGCGTAGAAAAGAGTCAACCGTCAAATGTATGCATTACGCTAGCGTGGAAAAGGCAGTCGACGGAAAGTAGTATTTTAGTTGAGAGCACCCAGCTACCACACCACTAGTTGCTAAGTGCAAATAGTCAGCTTTAGAGAGGGCTCCGAGGTCCCAGACTTATTTCACGCTAGAACGAAAGCGGGATACTTCGGAACGCTGGGAATTCCAAATTCAGATCTGGGAATCCTACCGTGAGTTCATTGTCGAGCGACTCCTCTTTCTCTTGTACTCCCTATTGTGAAGTACGTAGAATGACGTACTACATTTACCTCCTTAATGAATGTGAATAAATGTATGAAAGGTAATTGTATTGAAAATTGATACATCACATCTTTCTCAAAGAGCATTATTCCGTTGCGAAATAAACGCTCGATAATGCAAGCCGCGAATTTTCCTCTCTTTCTTTTTCTCCCTCCCTCTCTCTCTCTCCCTCTCTCTCTGTTGCGCGAGCGCGCCCGGTGTTATCCATATCGCTCATTTCATATTATTCACGAAATGAAAATATTATTTATTAAATTTTATATTGGAATATAAAACGCACCGCGTGAAAAGCTTGCTTCCAGCTTTTCTTTTCCTACGAATATCCCTTTATCCTTTTTTCAAGCAAAAGCCTTTTTTTGTAGCCTTTGTATTCTCGATTCGTTAATAATATCGATGGATCGTGGAAAATATACGAAAAATTAAATAAATACCACACCGAGTTAAATAATAACAACTAAAATGAGAGTTCCTATATATGGAGAGCGCTACTTTAAAATAAAATCACTTGTAAAATTATTAGTCGGAGTGATACCTTGAAAAATCCGCAGACTTGGCTCATACAATAACCAAAGTATCGATTTTCTTGTTTACAACAGTTCCTCCGCGTCTCTCTCTTTCCCTTTCCCCCTTCCACAATGACACGGTACTATTTCCTGATCATAATTAAAATCGGATAACAATGCTCGAATTGGAGATATCTGACGAATGTTTTCCGTATCGCATTTTCGCAGAGAGGTAAAAACAGATCCGCTGTGAAAATGGAATCGGCTACGCTAAAGAGTAGAAAGAACGCATCGATGCGGCTCGAAATGCGATACCCGGCGTCGTATTTCTCGGCAGATTTTACGTATGAATTGTTTTTAACCTGACGATGGTTATAACGTCGGTCGAGCTATCGATTTTGCGGCGTAACCTAATCACGTACGCGGATTCGGGATATCACGGCGCGAACGGGACTTTAGACGGGGAGATTCGAAAAATCAGAGGACAGAAACGTCAGCAGCGTGCAGAAATGCAGTCGAAAGGTTACATGATCGCGCGATCGGGGGCTTGCAGGAAAGGCTTGACTGGTCGACAAAGCGTAACTGCACTCTCAAAAGGATGCCTTCGGCGCATACCGTGCAACATACGAGGTGTCTCGTGAATTGCGGGGCCAATGTTTCGCTCTTACGGCAAAGCAACTTTTTCTCTCCTCGATAATAACCCTTTTTTGAGGTAGCAGCTGTTTGAAATCGAGCTTTAAAATCGGACGATATTTTCGAGGTAGCAGATGTTTTAAACCGAGCTTTAAAATGAGACATCGGCGCGTAAGAAGAGAGGAAAATTTCATTCAGAATTAAATTTGCCAGGCATGAAGTACACGCGGTAACGTGATATTTTTTTTTAATCTTGCTTCTATACACGTGTAATAGTTACAGCGAACGCATGTATGTGTGTGTGTGTGTGTGTGTGTATGTGTGGTTGCTATTATCGTTACTGTACTATCAAAAGAAATGTTTCAAGAACTTTTAAGCCCTCGAAGCTCGCCTCGGTTTGCACTACTAATTGCCGTTATAACGAGAGTTCAGGAAATTAAGAACAGTTTGCTCCAAAGTGAGGTAGAAAAACTTTATCGCCTGCGCACTTACGGGACACCTTATATGTACTTATATACATATCTTCTAGTTGAAACGTACGTTTCGATTTTCTGTGCCACTTGTCTCGCCCGCGCGCCTTCTTTTTGTCCAATTATAGTTTCGCCGATACTTCCCGGCACGTTCGCGATAATTATTATCGGCGCAGCGACTCATCGATGCTCGGCTAAAGTTGCCGACTGTCGCGCGTCCACCTGAAAAGATACATCTTCCCTCGAAAATTGAGCCCGACGTTGATACTAGCGGCGTTCGTTAAAACGACATTTACGTACACAGGATATCGCTCGAAATTAAAGTGACGTAACTTCGCGCGCGCGCGTATACTCGTGTGACAATAATTCACGATCCGTACAGTCGTCCGGCGCACACCTGCCCGTCCGCGGGATCGGATCAAGTTTCCTTTTTTCTTTTTTTTCTTTCACCGTTCGATGAACGCGCGCGACGTTTGAGAACTCGACTTCTGTCAACGACGAGCCGGAGCGCCAATTTTATTTTGACCTTTATCGGCTCACCATCCCTGACATGGCGGCGCTCGCGATCATCCGTTACTTTCGTGTATGTGGCGCATGAACGATCTTTTTTTCTACTATCCTTGAGATTTTAATTGACTCATGGAACAGTGAGCCCCGGTGCAAGAAACAAAAGAGAGGCTAATCGATCACGTCGACCAGGCGTTTAATCTACCATTCTAGCATAGGGTGACAGCTCTGCTCGTTTCTCATTGCCGTTTTGCAGACAACGGCAAAAAGTTTATAGTGCGGTGCTAAAGCGGCGCGCATACATAGATGCACTATTGGAGCGGTTCGATGCGCGTTCGAACGAAGCCTTAGTCCCGGTAATAATGTTAAGCGCGCGCGCGGCGGACGCACTTTTTCCTTGATATTTTAATACGGGAATATTTCGGCGTGTAAAAACACGCGGGCGCAAAGTTTCCTGACCGGCGCCACATAAATTTTGCCGTTTATCGTGTCATACGAGCGGCGCGGCAAAAATTGGGAAAACTCACCAATTTGGCATATAATGGCGCGTGAAAAATAAAAGGGCGCGTATCGCGCATACGTGATTCCGCGCCGTTTTAAAGTGCGTCAATCTCTTATCGTACGTGTTTTCACGAAAGTGACGTGTAAATATCACGCTCGTAAATGTGTGAGTGCGTGCGGACAGTGACAATAATTTATATCGCGTACAACGGAGGAAAAGAATACACGTAGAGCGAACTTGGCGGTTGACAGTGGAAAAAAAAAAAAAAAAAAAACAGAAACAAAACAGAAAAGCTCAATGCGTCGTTAGCAGCGATAATTCGAGATATGAGAAAACGATGGGACAATAATGACGTTGTACGTCGTATTAAAACGCTTGCCACCATCTGTAATTAGTTATTACACCTCGATAAATCTAATCTCGGTAAGAGGCGAGGCAAAAGTGCAGCGAATCGATTTGAATAACTGACAGCGAAACGTTTAATCTACCATTTTAGCCGCGGGCACGACAGGTCTCCGCTCGTTTCTCACTGCCATTTTGCAGACAGTGACAAAAACTTTATAGCGCGGCGTTAAACCGGAGCACGTAGATGCAGGAATAGAGGTAGGAGTGCAAATGGAGGAGATTGCATTTGCGGCGAGGCCACGCTGCAAAGGACATTTTCATATTTGTTCGGGAAACGCGGGAAATGTTAATAGACCGTGCATCATACAATCTCGCAATCGAGATGAAGTGCGGCGCAGAAGATGCGTCGCGTCAATTCGCCAAAGATCACGTATACACGTAAGTGAGAAACTTGTCGCTCGATCAAGACATCCCCTACAGTACTTTGCAGACGAGAAGTTGCGCACAATACCGAACGCCTAAATTTCGCTCGTGACATGTGAAACTCGTGTGCGAAGCACGAATGGAACCAAGTACCGAATTCTGCTGTTGTCTCATCGAGACTTTTGGAAATTTCAAAATCATCAAACAAAAGTCAGGGCGCTATTGCAACAATATATTCTTGAGTAGAATAAAAAAAGTCTAGTACTAGTTTCTCTTCCGACAAATAGTCAGCGAGACATCGAAAGTTAAATATTGAAAGAGTTACCAAGTTTTTCTTAAATATCTAAAAAAATATTAGGCAAATAAGAGAAAATGTTTCAGACAAAAGTTGTCCGGGATTAATTGACATGGAAAAGAAAGGTAAGTAAAAAATTAAGTTGACCTCCCGATCTGATCTTAAATATACGTTTCAAGGTCAGACCAAGGGCACCACCCTTGTACGTCCCTCTTTAAACCATACAACTTTTAATTGAAACATTCTTTTGAAATATTTTTGGAACCTTTTTTTCATAAAACTGCACATTTTCGAAATATTCGCCAGTTAAGATTAAAAAGACTCACCCTGTGTGTGATTATTCGCAAGCACATGTACAGACACAGGCGATATCTAGGTAGTTATTGATCGAATTCTGAACACGTGCGGACTCGTAAGAATCAATATGACGACGCGTGTGTTAATTCACGCTGCACGTATGAAGGAGCAGTTACAGGCGGCAGCTTTTAGTTTACACGATTTATCTCGTACGTACGGCGCGTAATACCGCCGCTTTCGTGTGATACATCCGTGCCACCGATACACTTACCAGCTAGCTCCCATTATAGTCGAAGCAGCGATGTTGGACGAACGCACGGAGGGCGTTAAACGGAACCATTACCCCAACCCGCTACCATTATTGCTCATTTATCGGTGAAAGCTCAGTGAAATTATTGGCAATAGGCTCAACGTGATACGATTCTCCATCCATCCATCCATCCATCCATCCATCCATCCATCCATCTATACGCGCAGTATCTGTAATATCGCTCACATTCATGCGCGATTCCTACCTTCATGTGCGGCGTTTTTCTTCGTTTCACTCTGCTCTCGCTTTCGTGCCGAATTGACTCGGCCAATCTCGCTCACAAAGGTTCGCGTAGTTCGACTTTCGACCTCTAATATACTGTAGAATAATGTGCCAGCTAACGCGCAGGGCGCGCGGGAGGCACGTCCGTCAGGATATGCGTAGGTGGGTTGCCTGGCGCACGCGTGTAACGTCCGAAAGTAATTTTTATATAATATACGTGATACGTAAAAATACTACGCCATCGCATGTTACTACCGTGATAATTGCAGGGTCGAAGGAAGTGAATCGTCAGTCGACTAAACGGAATGGAAAAAAGCTCTCGTTCGTAGCTTGCGCTATATATATATTCGGGTTTCGTGCGATGCGCCGCGGCTATATGTGGAGTCAGCGAGCAGCCGTTAATCCCGAAGAAACGATACTTGGAGGAAGGAACGGGGGAGGGGGCGTGTTAAACGGAACCACTAACCCAACTCGCTGTCATTATTGCTCATTTATCGGGAAACGACCGTAGTAACTGCTGTCTCCAAACTCGAGGCACCGTTTTCCGCCTTGTTTGCCGTTTCGCGGCGACCTCGAATATTGTTAAATACGTAAAAAGCACCGCTCTTGCATCGCAAACTCTCGCGAGAACGCGCATAACCGCGCTCTTAATCCTTATTTGGGTCGCGCTCGCTCGCACGTAGCCGGGCGCGAGAAATATGCATCCGCGCGCGCTCTTATGCCCCCGCCGGTTAATCGCCGGGACTGCTTTCGTTTCGTTAGAAAATTCGCCGTATAATTTTGTTAGCTGCAAATAATGCTCGGGGAGTAACGGGTCGGCCCGTATAATCGTGAGTAGTTTCACGCTCGCGTACACGCGTACATCGACTTGCTTCGGCGGCGCGGCGGAGCAGATTACCGGCGAGAAACACGCAGCCCGAAAAAATAAAAGCGGAGAGATGTGATGATATCGAGGAGGATATCGGCGCGGCCGGTGAAAGATATTCGTTCGTAATTCGTCGTATACGACCGTCCCGAATTCGATGTCCTGCGCGCGCGCGCGCGCGCGCGATTAATCGAATCAGCCGAGGAAACACGTCACGGTTAATCGCGGTGGTGGCCACACTCGTAATGTGATTTTCTGATACGCTCCGGCGCAACCTGTAGCACCGAAACCGACGCCCGCGCGATCGGAACTTTCCAAAGTTCACGCTCGTAAACACGATCAAGGAGGATTACAGCTCGGTAGTATTTCCGCCATGCGAGTACAACGGAGGGTGTAACGTCGGGTTTGCGTGCTGTGCGGCCGACATGGCGCGATAAACGTTCGAGTACGCGTAAACCGACCTTACACCGCCGCCGAGCTTATGTCTTCATACGAGCCTCGTCGTCGGCTCGAAACAATCGTCGTCAACGGGACATCACGCTGACATCATGCTGACACAAGAAATGATAGATAGGCATAACGATGTGCTCTAGCACGAGGAAACGACGAGTATACGATGGCGAGCGCGCGAGTAACGCCGCGATGCCTGCCGGTAATGTGTAAAGAAAATTGACGAAAAGCACAATCCCGGGCGATTGACAGAATGACAACTGTCACTAATCATTCAGATACGAGCATTCTCGACGATCTCTCCCGTGCGCGGGAAAATAGCGAAAAAAAAACTTTACTCGTCCTCTCGATCAATTCTAGCAGGTGGCACAAATTCCGCGCAGCGAGCCAAGTTTGCCGAAGAATATTAAGGCAAGGATATTAGAAAGCGAAAATCAGCGTACAAAATGCGAGGGGGAGTCTCTTCGAAATCGAAGACAAGGAGAAACGCGCGAAACACGCACGCACAAGCCGTCGCGCCGCGGTGCTCTCTTCTTCTTTGACAATTTTCCGTGAAACTGCTTACGCAAGTTTAAAGCCACGCATGATCGGCCGCAAAAAAAAAAAAGCGACGTCCGATAGGTATCCTCTAAAAAACGCTCGCTATAACGTAAGGCCATTAAAAACTTAATGACGCCTTTATCGGCAAGCCGTATCGACTCGCCCCCTTGGCTCGCCTTCGTACGATACCGGTGCGGCACAGAAAACACGGGGCGCAGAGTCGCACTTTGACAGCGCGTTTAAAGTACTCGCCAGCGCGGACTCTTACGCGGCGTATTTGACCCTTCGGCGCTGCGAGACGATGGCGGCAAAGGGTTACAAACCTCTCACGTATGCGTACACGCGGACGTGTGCGCGCGCGCGCGCGCGCGCGCGCGATCCGCGGCACGCACGCACGTTCGCGGGAATATTAACGCACGCAAGCTCACGGAGACGGCGAGCGGCCTGCATAAGTATGTTACTTGCGCGGTACGCAAGTCCGATAATTAACGAATATGCTAATCAAGCGAATAGAAAAGGAGGGGCCTATAATTAGCCGCGGGCGCGATACAACGGTCGCGTTAATTATTCAGGCCTTGTTCTTTACGACCCTGCGACCAACTGTAATTAATTTCCGAATGACGTGACTGCAAGGAGGTTGCATCTATTAGCATTGTCGAGGTACCCGGTGACTTATGCGTCTGACAGTCGGTGTGTTCCGCGAGGGACACGTCAATAGCCGATCGCGAGGTCAAACTGACAAACGGACCGCTCATCCACGACGATCTCTTTCGCCTTTCCGCGACTCCGTCCGTTCGTAGGCCGTTCTTTCCGGAAAGAAAAGAATCGCGATGATTCAACTACGAAGACGCGCACACGAAAAAAATACTAATGACCCGCGGGTTCTCTCTCTCTCTCTCTCTCTCTCTCTCTCTCTCTCTCTCTCTCTCTCTCTCTCTCTCTCTCTCTCTCTGTCTCTCTCTCTCTCTCTCTCTAGCGGAATTCCTGTTGTTCGTTCACGAATGCACAGGATGCGGAATATGACATTTCCCAGTTAGCGCGCGTTTATAACTGCGAATCCGTCATAGTAATTTAAATCTATCGGCGCGTTTATGAGCGAAAACAGGGGCGCGCATCTATATGACTATAACGGGCGGACGTTTATGAGCAAGAAAAATTGAAGTAATACGGAACGAGACACACGGTCGTTTTTCAAATGCCTGTCCCCGTATCTGAGCGCGGCACATCAATTTGACCTGATCTCTCTATCAGTCAACGCCCTTCGCTTTCTTCTATCACGCAATAAAACTAGAAAATCCTTACACCAGTCACGCGCATATACCTTCATTCCGCGCGAAAAATACGCGAGCGCTCGATCAAATGATATTTCCGTATCACCCAGAGATATCCTGGTAGGCAAGGCTAGGAAAATTAGTCCGATAAGAGCGCGTCCGTCTCGCCCTTCGAAGAAAACGGATCTACCGGGCAGTGTCTATTTCTCTCATCTTTTCCCCTCTTTGCGAGCTTATACGCCCGCCGCGTCATCCTCGTTTGTGTGTTTACTGCTTTTTAGCTAATCTCATGTGATATAAAAGTTACGAGGAAGGCAATATTTTTTCCCTCCGACACGGCAGGAGCGTCGCAAAAACGCATCCGCCGGTACTTTCAAGAGGGAGACCGGTTTGAGTGGGCAGCTATTAGTCAGGGTGTAATTGCGCGTAAATAAAATCCTCCTGCGCTGCTAGCAGTTGATCCTATTTAAATCGCCAATGAATTCGCTCTTACGACAGTCTCGCGCTAATAGTCACGACAATGGTGATATTTCGTTTATAGTACACTCCCCCCGTATTTCGATGCGTCCATGCGACAACGCTCCGTGCCGTTCGATAAATATACGCGATTAACGGCGAGAAGGGGCGAATCCGCTTTTATGTATAACCGAGGCTAGCCTCCTCGCTTCTCTCTTACCGCTTGTCCCCGTCTGTCACATACTCGCGACTAATATCTGATCGATCGCGAGGAATTGGGACGATTATCGCGTTAGCGCGCGGCATATCGACGCAAACGACGACGCGGCGCCGACGCGCAAAGAACACGATCGCTAATGATCACAAACGCCCGTTGTCAGGTTAATCGAAATGCATGTTAGTTTTAACAATATACTCGTTAATGTTAATGCCGCGTTAACAGCGCAGAGGGACAATTCAGCGGTGACGAACAAAAGCGCGAGTCCACAACTCCGCGGGCAGCGGTCCGTAATGACTATCGGAGATATTTAATTAATTAACACGTCCAGACCCCCGCGACTAATATATGATACTGCTTGACATCGACGGTATTACAATACATTCATTTCGTATTGACTGCGTGTATGAACGTATGTGCGCGGTGGGAAGGGAATTGGTCGAGAGCAATATGCGTGTACGCCTATGCGATGGAAAGCGCATGCGATGGGAGGGGGGGAGGGACAAAAGGGGGAGAGTGATAGAGGGGAAGAGAGACGAGAGAGGTGAAGGACGAGAAAGAAACGCAGAGACGGGGTAACGAGTGGTGTAGACGAAAAAGTGGGTGAGGGTAGATGGGGACGATAGGGGAGGGATGAAAAGAGAGAGAGAGAGAGAGAGAGAGAGAACGATCATGTGGAAGAGCGATGTAATTCCAATTTCACGCACTAATCAGGCGCGGCGAGTAATTGCTTTAATCCTGTCGATAATTTGTTCGAATAATTAGCCAACGCTTCGAGTATCGCGGAGGCATTGTGCGCGAGCGATCGACTTTTCATGACCTCTTCCGGTGGACATTTCGCGCAATCGATATCTGTGAAAGGCAGTTCTTTGTCAACGTCATGCGACTGGCACGGTGGTCCGCCGATTATGCATTGACGTTCATCACTTCGGATCGCCGCGGAGGCCCGCGCCGTCCGCTTTCGCACAACGCGTGAACGTATTCGCTTGCGAAAGCGGAGAGACTCCGCTCGTTTCCGTCGTGGGAAAAATAAAAGTGGTTCTACGTTGCTCATTGGCGAAGAAATGATTTTCTGAAAACACTGTCGTGTTTCATTTGTTATTCCTTCAATGCAATTTGCGACAATCGAGGAGATTGGCATCACACACATTTCAAGTCTCTTTAATCGTCAACTATGTGTCGACAGACATACCGGGCAAACGCGTTATAAAAACGCCTACCAATTGTCTCGCGCGAGATAAATTCCCGGCATCCGTCCCCTTTCAGCGTTTATCTGGCGGAACGAGAGCCGGTTTGAACCAAAAATTGGAAAGGATCTCGCCGTAATACTTATCGACCCCGCGTTAACTCCGCGCCCCCCCCCCCCTCGACCCCCCGTTTAATTCGTGAAGATAAACTCGCAGAATTTCCTAAGGGTTACGGCGGTAGAGCCTCTTCTGATATAGCTTCGTCATTTGGTCGGAACCTCGTTATTCCAAAGCGGCAGAACGTAGCGGCGCAGGAGGGTCAAAGCGATTCCCTCCGCCGTTGTAAGACCTCAGTTAGATTTAGATTAAACGCAGTAAAAAGAAGTCAGCGGTCAGGAAGCCACGAAGGTAAGTAGTTGGCAACTGCCGCCCCAGTAACCGGCAAAGGGACAAAAGTTTCGCGTTTACGGACGAGCGGGTACCGGGTCATTTGTTTCTACTTATGTTCTATCCGCAACGAGTGGTCCGGCGTAACGCGATCATTACGGGAAATGTGTTGATACCGAAATTGCTTCATTAACATTATATTGTTGCGTGTTGGTTATAGTTGCTTTAACGATCGACCTACGTGCAAGCACTTATCAGTTACGTTGACTGCAACTACCATTGAAGTCTTGTTCCACGCTGACAATGATGCCCGACAATTACCGTCCGTTGCGGATTCGCTTAATGTAGCGCGAACGGCCGGGAGTTTAGATGGGCCGAATGAAAATTTCGTACGGGGATCGCGTAATGTTCTTCACAGGAATGTCAAACTCGCGACCGCGCCGTAACGTTTGCGCACCCGTCGGACCATAAATCTTTAGTGACTTTTGTGGAAAAAATTATTTCTCAGCAAAAAATAATTGAGATAAAAAATTAAATAGAAATAATTGAAATAAAAGATTAAGTGAGATAAAATGCGAATACTCCTACAGTCGTAATCCAATCGGTGACTCGCATCAGCACAAATTATTCGCGCACTTATTGAGCACATTCATGAGGTACAAAAACGCGATGTTCAATGCTGTCAGATACGCGACGTATGAAATTTGACGAAACGTCAAATCAGTTATTTCTCCCTTGTCTCCCTGCTTTATAATCGTTCCGGGCAGGTATTCAAAAGTTTCGTGAGTTTACGATATAAATGATGTCACGATATTGCAACCTTTTACCAAATACGCGTATATCTAGTGAACGTAGAAGGAAGATAACTTTTCCAGATCTCCTGCAGTACCGTAACTCGGCTATCTTCGTTTAAACGTAGAGCATGGCTCTGTACACGCCAACCGAAATTCTACCGTTCTAAGTTATTCATATCTTCTAGTAGGTCAGGATACAATCATACTCTTACAGTTGCAGTTATAATCGCTTCGGATCCGACTATAAATCAGGCTGAAGGCCGGCTTTGCTAGTATATGCGCTCATAGTCTCGGTTATTGCTGACCGTATCTACTGACAGCCGACATCCGCAGTAGTACAGGGATTATCAAGAGACACGGTAGTGTTTCGCGCCAAGTGAACACGCGTAGCAAGGAACGCGACGCGACGATTTCAACGAAGACACAATTTACCGCACCGCACTAACCGGCTGATCCAACTAAATTCCGAATAAATTCGGTCGATTCCACGAGACTGATTTACATCACGAAACTGTCCTTAATTTTGCCCCAAGTGCTTATAGTAAAAGATATTCCAGCGTAAAGTCTGAGATTTAACGTATGCCCGTATATTTTCCAAAAAAAAATTAATAAACGGGCGAATAAACGAAATGAGGCGTCTAAAAAATCGTCTCTCATCTTGATATATTTCAATAGAACGTTACAGCTATCGACTTACCTCGATGCTGCACGGATGACGGTTCACTGCCAATCTCTTCATGTAGAAAGATGTAGAATGGTGTTGCTCTCTTGATGTTGAGTCTTAATAAAAGACTCATTACGAAATTATTTAATATTCGATTATCTCGATTCTCTCTAATTTCAATTTAATCTTTTTACTTTAGTCCGATTGCAATGAGTAAATTATTAATTATTCTGAGTGAATTATTGTATTATATGTTATAATTTATTCTGCGGCAAATACTTTTCGTCAAATAAGCAAATATCAAAAATGAACAAAAAGCGTGGTATTTTTGTTTCCGTAACCTGTTACTATTTTTTTCTTTTCTCTGTGTCTCGATAGAATTTAGAGGAACTCTTGCAAGCTAATAAAAAGTTTTCAACGAGCCATACGAAAATGATCTTCCCGACTATAATCTGCATTTTCGTTACGCGTGAATAACTTGGGAATTATTGCGCGCTCAGGTATATCGAATGCGTGGAAGCCACTCGCCCATTGTCATTCGCACCGTTCGGCCGGAAAAAGAAACCGCATTTCGTTTGTACGACAGTTTGAAGAGACACAAATTATTGGCATTGAACGATTTGGATAAATATTTTTATTTCACAAAGCCCGGTCTGCTACCCCTGTTCGTTCACCCTTACGATTTCACCCTCCTCGACCCCTTGATGTATTGTTTCCCTCCCCTACGCCTGAAGCTTTCGCGCCGACAGAGCGATCTTTGATCTACCACTTCTCTTCTAACTCGTTCTTATAATCTCGGTCTCTATTCTTTGCATAACTCTTTTACCCCCCCCCCCCCCAACTAGATCCACTGTCTGTCATCGTCCTTTCGTCTGTCCGTTGCGTCAAGTAGAAACAAAACTAGACACGCAAAAGGTCTCTTAGTCAGTGAAGTTAAGGTCTTCCAACGAAAAAGGAAGAGAACGAGTGGAAGAGGTTTGTGAAATTATGGCAGCATAAGCGTGGCCACGTGGCATACGCTTGCCGTGACCTCCTTTACTTTCCACCCAACGAGACAAAATTCCCGGAGTCTTGAAAACTTAAAAACTTGAAAACAGGCACAATCAATGTCGCTCGATTGTTTGCCGAAAACCCCATCGTTGCAGAAACGATAATTTGAAGTGAGCTCGTGGCGACGTTACATATTAATAAACTAATTAGCAAGCGATTGAAAATGAGCGATGTGTGGCTTGTAATCAGACGAATAAATTATCCGTACCAGAGGAACCGCCGGTTCTCTCTGCTGACTTACCTGCAAGGGATACTGAAACGATGCGAGACATCGCTTCGTTACCATTAACATTTTACCGCGGAGAAAATATCAAAGAAACTTTGCGTTCGCGTGCATTTGATGCACAACAACTTGCCAGTTGCCATTCGCGATTAAATTGCACCGCTCGGCCGGAAAATTTAGGAAAACACACATCGCTTGTGTAGAACTCTGAAGAGATCAGAATGCTCGGCCATGTTGAAAAAACGGCTCAGATTTAATAATGATTTGTCAAAGCCCGTTCTCCCATTCTGCTACCTCTCTTAGTTTATTACTCTTTTCGAAATGAGCGAAAAGTAATGTGTATTAAAACGAAGAAACGATTCGGAGACGAAAAAGACGCGATCGTATTCCCGAGTCGAAATTTTAGTTCTACATCAACCCTGCAAGTTTTGCTAAACTTGAAAAGTCAATGAAGAATTTCCATATAATAAGATACCTGTTGTTGACCTCCTTGACGCCGCGAATGATTGTTTACTGTAGCTTTCTCCACGTTGAGTACTGTTGCTTTCTTGATGTCTTGATGAGTCTTGAAAGACGCGTTTCAAGGTTATTTAATATTCGATTATCTCGATGTTCGCTCATCTGTATTTAATCTTTAATCTTTAATCTATAATTACTGATTCAAATATTAATATTAATTGTTGAATAAAATATTCAACAGACTATTATCAAAGATAATATAATTTATATGGTATGTGCAATTTATAAGTGTGAAATAAGCGAATATTAATAAGGTAACAAAGGATAAAATTGAAATGAATAAAAGACACAAAGGGTATGCTTCTGGTTTCGTGATGCTTTTTTTTTCTTTTTTACTTTATTTTTCACATCGAAAGTCCCAGAGGGTTTTATAGCTCTAAAAAAAGTTGTTATAAAGCTGTAAAGACAAAAAGCAACTATGCCCAATAATGCTATGTTTACTAATAAAGATATACACGAGTTCGAATTCCGTACGATAACAAGTACAACGGGAAAAGAAAATATACGTTGTACGTTATATGAAATAACATGTAAATAAGATCGTTTTCGATCTATTGTTATAAATAATTCTCGCGGCCCAAAGAGCATTATTAGACATAAAAATTAAAATTTGCAAAATTCATATAACATTTTAAGGCCGTTATTCATAGTTGCGAATTATTCAAGATTTTTGATTGAGAGTATAATTATTTAAATTCATATCTACATAAACTGTTACGTAGCTGTTTGTGCCAATGTTTCCCGTATAAAATAATATAATAGGTACAATGAGTATGAATTGTCCAATGATTGGAAATGAACTATTATTCATTATATAACAATAATCTATGAATGCCGACCTAAATTTCGACTCGGATATTTGTGATCAGTCCGTCGCCCGGAGAAACGGAATAACCGGTATAATAAATTATTTGGCATGCCTGAAAATATATGATGCGTCGTTATATGAGTTCTAACTTCCTGCCTGTCCTCCGTCCTGGCTCCTCGGCTCAGCGTCCTGGCTGCTGCGTCGTTGCACTGATGTTAGCACTGACACTCGCGATCTGACAATCAGATATAAAAGATGCACGTACTAATCCTTTGTGACGCAAGCGAACCACCTATTTATATTTTACGAACAGTTTTAATGATCGATTTCTTAGCAATTATGTTTTCCAGGGTTAAATAAAATAATGTTCACGAGAAAGTCTGATTAATTATTTCAAAGTCCGAACAAAATATTTTAATCGCGCGGCGCGAATGACAAAGAAGCTACGTAGCACGCAGCACGTGTGTCGCCCGCTGACTCGAAACACAATGACCGCGCAAAATTCCGCAACTCGCGATAAATAGGGATAACCCCCACTCCTCCTTAAGAGGCCCGATTGGTCGTCCGGATCACTCGGCGCTGGCAGAAGTGAAAAATCGATATTCTATTCTATCGATCGTTATCGACCTTTATAATTGTCCATAACTATCAATAATTTTCCATGGTTCTGTAATTTCCGAATAAAAGTAATGAAAATGGACTATACCGATTTGGTATTCAGTCACCTTTTCACCTTTTTCATTAATTTATTCTAACTCATTAGGTTTTAGTTGAAAGGTAAAAGAATATAATAGAAGGTGAAATACAAAGTACTTTAAAATATTTTAATTAAAAAATTAATGTATTTTCTGATTTATGATTTATAATTAATATATAAATCTTCTTTTGACTTAAATTCTTTTGACTTAAATATGTTCGACGTTCTAAAATTATTTAGCGTTAATAAAAAGTATGTTCCGCCTGGTGTACAGAAGGTACACTAGTTCTCCGTTTCTATTGTCTAGTGATTGTTGTCAACGCTCGACGCGACGACCGTGGTGGAAAGGGGGATAAGTTTCTTGTCCATTGTTTTGAAACTCTCGTAGAGTCTTTCCCATGACCGAGTTTTACATTACTCTCACACAAAATATTTCGTCGGCTTTTCGAAATATTTTAATTGGACTCTTATTGGCATCACGTTAATTAATATTCATCGCGCATAGAGCTCGGATCTGCGCAAATGCGTCAAATCTTTTCACATGAACACGCACCCGGCCAAGGCGAATCGCGCGACTTTACAACGCAGGAGCGATACATTTAATTCAGAGAAAAAGAAAGCAGAAGATACATCAAATAACTATACGCGAAAAGAATATAATATACAAAATATTATACTTACAGAATACAACAGATCTAAAATCATTAAAACAAAAAAGTATTTTGCGTAGCAATTTCTTCTTATATAACTATTTTCGCAAAGTGGAGTAAAGAAGAGCGCGTAAACTTGACATTCATATTACTTTTGCTTTCCGAAAAGCTCATTTTGTATCGAACTCGCGCGACAAGTCGCCACGACCACCTCGCCGCGATTTATCCCCCCTTTCGAGTCGAGATATCCCCGTCTCTCTTTCCAGCGGATCTCACTCTCCCCTCCCCCCCCCCACTTTTCTCTCCCTGCGAGCGCCGCGTACCACGAATTATTAATCAAATCAAGCAATAAACGCGTGAGTGTAAATAACGGGACCGAGACGAAGGCTCTCGCGCGCAGCCTGGCGCCCGGTTTTTCCTCTTTCGCCACTACACCCTCGATCTCACCCCCGCGCCTGCCCGTGTCTTTCCATTACTCCGTACCGTTCCCTTTCTGCACCGCTCTCGGTCCTACCGGCGCGGCGCGGCGCGGCGCGGCGGTAGGCGTTAGGTGCCGTGCGAGGGTGATTTGTCGCGGCGGATATGAGAGCACCGAATGCCCCTCTGGACGCAATATTATTTTAAACGATGATATAGGAGGGGCGCGTGGTGCCGCAGAAACCGCGGCTCGAGCCTTCCACGTACGTGGTGTAACGCGCGAAATGAAAATCACGGGACGTGTGCGTGCGCGAGGGGTTCACGTGTACGTGTGGGTCGCGCGCACGTACATAGGCTAGAGGTATCGTCGTCGTCGTCGTCGTCGTCGTCGTCGTCGTCGTCGTCATCGTCGTCGCCGTCGTTGTCGTCGTCGTTGTCGTCGTCGTCGTCGTCGTCGTCGTCGTCGTCGTCGTTGTTGTCGTCGTCGTCGTCGTCATCGTCGTCGTTGTCGTCGTTATCGTCATTGTCGTCGACGAACGATTCCGTCCCGTACCTGAGCCGGCAGCAACGCGACTACCACCACCACCACCACCACCACATCGTCACAAAGTCGCGGCAAATTCCAGTCGCGTATTTCGAAATACGACACGTCGGAGCACCTTTCGGCCGCCTTCGCGCTTTCAGCCGTCGGCTGAAATGTCCGATTACAAAGAGGGCAAGCGCCTCCTGTTATTTTCACAACCGTAGGTAGCCCGATACCTTCTTCTTAGACCGTGCCCGAGCTAACTCCATGCAGAATAATAGCGCCCGTCAAGCAGATTTCAGGCAACGTTCGCGAGAGAGATACACGAGTGTCAGGTGCTTTGTAATTAATTTGCGCCGACAGAGGATACACACGTAGGTACGATGTGTGATCCCGATATTAATATCCCGCGAGAAATATATTGGTGACAAATAAAATATATACTGCTAGTATCCCGGAGCTCGATTCGCGGATGCAAGCGTTCTGTCGTGTTTCTTCTCGCGTGCAATCAGCAGCAAACTGCGTCAGTGATTCTCCGGGTAGAAACGCGGATCGGCAAATCCTTTTATTAAATTTATATCGCTTTACATTTGCTGCGGGATCGCTTCTTCCCTCCCTCCCTCCCGGACTCTCGCTCCTTCGGAAATTATCGATTTGGTACTGACTCAAGAGAAATACATTATTAAGAGGCTGCGCTTGGCATAGGACCAAAAGTCCAAACCCCGAAAGGAAGAGCGCGTCGATTCTTCCGACGTTCGAATTTCTCTTCGAAGCCAGCGCAAAGTTCTACATTGAGTTGCCTGGGAAAAAGCAATCGGAGCATTAATGCGAATCAGCCGCGGGTGAATTGATACGTCTTATCCTATCTTGTTCCGAGATGTTACGACCGACGATACAATATTTGTCGTATAAAAACTCGCTCGCCAGCTCGAGCTCGAGCCTGACAAAAACACTCGGAGAAGACCAAGCGACCGGTTTCACCTTAGAGATCCGAGTGTGTCGACCGGTCGCTCGATATCGCCGCGTAATTTACCTACTACGCGCGCCGACCGTAATTCAGTCATATCGTGCGTACAAAAGCGCGCTCTCTCTCTCTCGTATTCTTACAGTACGTTCCCGCTTATTTAAATACACCGGCGCGATCGATAACTCCTCGTGCGCGCGGCCGCGTCATACATTTTGACCGTTTTAATCAGGAGCGCAAACTTTTCGAATAACACGATATGTTTGTTAATTAGAAGGAAATTTTGTTGTTCATCATTCCGGTTATATCAAATGCATGGGATACGTGCAATATTAACGCGAGCTACCGCGCTATAATAAACAGCACAAAAGAGATACAGCGCGCTCGCTAATATTACGTGAACCGCCGTGTACATATTTACTGCGACGCGCCTGGTAATAAACTGGCCAAACTGGTTGCCCGCCGGCCGGAAGTTTTAACCGGAAGTCGCCAGATGAGCCTCCGCGCGCGTGACTTACTTCGAATCACGGCGAAATTGACTTTCTATCTCTATGGCTCTCGGTTGATCTCTGACGTATTCTCACACACCGGCAGTTTTCGGAATGAGCTTCCTCGAGCGTGGAAAAGGGCGAAACGTCGAGCTACCGACGTGGAGAAAAGTGAAGGGTCCAGACAGAAACAAATCACGTATTAATCGATGAGTGAGAGAGAGAGAGAGAGAGAGAGAGAGAGAGAGAGAGAGAGAGAGAGAGAGAGAGAGAGAGACGGGGAATGTAGAGGAGGAAGGAGAGATGAGGCGAGTGAATCGATTGATTTTCATGCAAAGGTAAACGAGCGCTGTGATGTATAATGTGTGACTTTGGCAAAAATGATTTCAGTTACTTTGCGCACCGTAATTAATTCTCCCGTGTTTGCCAGCGATGTAATATCTTTTGATAATTTTTGACCATCCGGGGAAGCTCCATCATCGGGGAGCTGTATAATCGACTGGATATCGCGGCGACGTCGATGCGTAAATTAAAAAGTGGTTGCTAATACGACATGAAACGTTAACAAAAATTCCGCTCACCTGCGCTATTAAACGGTACATATGAACCGCAGCTAAATGAACCGTTTTATAAAATATGGTCGATATATAAATGTTGTACGCTCGGAACAGTCTCGGCGAATTAAAGCGCGAATGTATTAGATCGTTGCAGGTGAAACGCCGCAACAAAAGCGGAATTTTCGAAAGGATGATAAACGGTCACTTTTCTGCATTGTTAAAAAGCGAAATGTGCAAACTGCCTGTCGCGGAAAAAATGCGCGGGCGAGACGTTAAAAGGAAGGGCGAATTTACCTCCTCCCTCGTATTTTCTTTCTGGCTCGCACGCCCGATTCTTGCTTACTTTCCTTAATAATTACTCCCGTAATATTGCAGGTCCGGCGTACTTAGCGAAACAAGAAAAACGCCCCACTGTCAGCGTAGTCTGACCCTTCTCAGTTGTTTTCTAAGCCCTACCCTTCGTCGCAATGAGGATATAGTCTTCTTTTCTTTTTAGCTGCAGCGTTTTTAGCGCCTCTGGTGTGGTAGCCGGCATTATACAGAATTACGAAATTAAGCCGCGCGTACTCGTATACAGCCGGTCTAAATTAACCCGAGTACTTTTATGTAAAGCATCTAGCAATGTAGCTCTTGAAACAATTCGAGCTTACAACGTAAAACCGTTGTCGTGCGCGCGCGCGCGCGCGCATGCCTTGTTGCCCCGGCGCTACTTGAAAATTTTGATAAATAACACGACACGCGCGCTAACATACGTGGAGAGAACGCAGGGAGAACGTTACTGTAAATAGCGATAAACTGCAATAAATGGTGGGAACGCTGCATTAAGGATACGCGCGCTGAAAAATAACGCGCGGCGTAACGTAATTTTAGGGCGTGACAATTCCATCGAGACGTGTGACAGGCGCATGTTCTTGGCGCGCATGTAAGAGATTTGAAATTTAAGAAATCATTGTTAGAACATAGTTTCTGTCGCACTTAAGGTAAACGCTCCAATGGGACACGTCCCAGTATCTAACCACTTTGAAAAAAAATATTTACTACTTATTTTAACAATAATAAATGAAAGTAATAATTATTGTAAAAAAAAACTCCAATGTTTGACGACTAGTTGGAAAAAAATATACCCAATTTGACACTTTTTGTATGAAAATAAAAATTAATTAGATAAGTATGCACCTATGGTTCGGCAAAATAATGGTCAGTCGTTAATAAATACATCAATAGATAGCATCTATATTTACATTATTTCCCGTTAGCGCATACTAATTTTCTAATTGCGGTCAGACACTGGGACAAATTATATCCGAACATTGGACCATAACCTATTTCAACTGTCTCGTCACTGGTATATTAATGCGGTATATTAATATAATTATCACTTGTGTAAATATTTCATTAATAATAAATATATACATTGGTTTGAAGCATTTTTCTCGACTTAAGGGAATCTTAAGTTCTCGAATAAATGCAAATATTTATATCTAAATTATTCTTAATATTATATATTATATTTTTTGTGACAACCTACGCTTAAACTCTGGTTACTGGGACGTTTACTTTATCCCTCACAGGATTGGCATAACGATGGAACGTTTGCCGAACTTTTCGCGCTGCCGAACGAAATATCGTGGGACATGTCAAGTCTCAAGTTTCTCGCGGTCACGTAGACGGCGAGTAAAGGCAATTAATTCATTTCCAAAAATATCAAAACCAAGCCGCGGAATGGACACGATCGGCGCGCGCGACCGCACCGTACAATGTTAGCGTACAACGCTGGCCGACAGAGCGTGAGAGTATGTGGAAAGAGAGAGAGAGAGAGAGAGGGAGGGAGAGAGAGAGAGAGAGAGAGAGAGAGAGAGAGAGAGAGAGAGAGAGAGAGAGAGAGAGAAAAGAGAGGCAGCGGAGCGCTCGTAGCTGCACGATAAAAATACATAATTTCCCTCACAAATACGCGCTGTCGGACTAATTATTATCCGTAGTGTAAACAAACCGGATTTTGTTCAGTCGCGATAAACAGTCGAGGTACGAGACGCGCGCGACGAGCGGGACCCGCCGATAGATAGGCAAGTATCCGCGCGTTTTGTACGTCACGGCCGCGTATTGGCGTATGCAAAGCTTCCAATATTTGAGTAGCCGAAGCTTTTGATTTATACGCGTGTCCAATAAAATACAGGCTTAACTTTAATGCCCGGCAACCGAATATATGCGGTGCATGTGTGCCTGTGTGTGTGTGTGCGTGTGTATATACCTGGATCACTCGCGTAACACAGGGATGTGCGCGCACAACCCGGTGGATCGACGTACTTATTCATACACGTGGAGGAGCGCGCGCGCGCGCAACACACGCATCTATTCTCGCGGAATAGACAGTCTACCGACATGTATCCAGCCAGCAACTTACCGACGGCAACACAATATGAAACGCGCGTCGCGATGCCATTTACGAAGGGTGGATACGGTGATACGGCCGTACGTGAAAAATGATGCTCGTAATCGCGCGCCGCCTGCTTTCGGAACGTCGTTCCGATCATTTCCGGCGCGATCAATCGACGCGATACGATCGCGGGAGCAGCGAGGATGCTCCTTAAGAGCGTACGTTTCGCGCGCGGATCCATCGTGACCGGCAACCGCAAACGGAAACCACGTTTTCTCCTTCATCTCGCCTTTCTTCTCGTGCCGTTGCAGCCTCGGCTGGAGCGCGATTACGATGTACGAGACAACAAGCCGGGAAACAATCGGTGCGTGTTAATTGAAAGAACGATATCGCGTAAATTGCGTAGGTTCGCTCCACAGTTTACCGCTGCGGTCCGCCAACGTGGGCGTGCGCAGTTTTCCTGCGATACTCAAAATATACATCGCGATCACATCGCGATGAAATAATTAATTTATGTTCAAGGCGAACCGCATAGTTTGCGTCGCGCGGCGAAATCGCCTCTCTCTCTCTCTCTCTCTCTCTCTCTCTCTCTCGGTTTCCCGCAGATAAATAATTCGCCCGGCTGCGGGATTGATACGCGCGAGTTACCAAACGAGGTGGTCGAAACTCACAAATATGACGCTCGTACGACGCGCACCTCCGTCCCCGGCATCAACGACAACGACTCGTCGTTGTCGTTGTCGTCGTCAACGACGAGCGCGCGTGTCGCCGAAAGTCGAAAGTGGCGAAACGATGCGTGCGGAAGTACGCGCGGGCCGTTGTCCCGACGTTGTATGAAATATTCGCCGCGGCGAGCGGTGAGCGGCATCGGCCAGCGAAATTCGAGCTTTTTCGATGTATTGCGCGATACCGTTGTAGCGCGATACCATTTTAACGGCGAGGAAGCGACCACGCACTTTCTCAGATTAATGGCGAACCTACGCTCGCGACTGTCATTCGAGTATGCATGCGCGCCGTGTGTTTTCTTCGTCACCATTTTTTCTACCCCCCTGTTCGCGTAAACAATCAGAAATTGAAAACCGCCCGACGTAATCGAATACGTATGAACGCGCGCGTGCACATCGAAAAGGGAAAGAAGCGCCGCGCCGTGCCGATTTTGGTGCGGCTAACAACTCGCGGCGGCGGCAGCGGCGGCGGCTTTTGATTTTCGTCAGGTAGGACTCGTCCGACGGATGCTGGAATTCGTACGGGAGAACCGATTGATTTCCGGGCTTAGGCTGGCACGTGAGTTAAATACGTATCAGCCAATGGCTCCGCCGGCGCTCTCGGGAACGTTACCCGACTCTCCCTTCTCTCCCGCTTCTTTGCACTTCCAATTCCGACTAACCATCTTCCGCTTGTAATCGGGGATTCGTCACCTACCGAGAATTCATAATCGCGAGTAACGGCGTATAATTTCGCTCTGTCTAATTGCATCCGCCGCCGTAACACGGTCGCGCGATTCTCGTTCCCGTCCGCGCGACGTTTGAGAAATTCGCCCGAAAAATTCGGCCCGTCGACGAAGGCCCGCGCGCTCGCGATACGCTTTAATTAATGTACTCGCCCCCTCGTTCGTTTTCCATGCAAATGACTATTTTCTCCGCCGGTCAAATTATTCTCATGGACGCGAAACACTCTGGAAAAAATTTATTTTTATCCGCCACGAAGAAATCCGCGCGCGCGCGCGCGAGTGTTATAATCGCGTAATGCACGCCGCTAAATATGTATAAACGGAGTTTATCCCCCGTATCTTCTCGTTACAATGGATATTTGCTGCCGCGATAATATTTAACGTATCTAGCCGCGTGTTTGCGCGCCGGCGAAACTCTATACAAATGTATAACATTTACGACGATATCGACAATAATTTCATGTACGAGGGCCGATACGACCGTACGATTTTCAGTATTATTGAACAAAATGATCTTCCATAATGAAAACGCGTATATTTCGTCCTTCGACTTCGCTACGAACGGCGGATAAACGGAGTAGACAACGAGCAGCAGAGTGGAGTAGATCGTCCAATATCGCGGGAGCTGAATGGAAAAGCGATGAAATATAAATATGGCACCCAAGGGAGTGTTCTCTTCTACTTCAGCCATTTCCTCATACTTTTTACTTGCTTTCACATTTCCACCTATACGTTTGAGTCAATACGCTTCCGCTAAAACACCCCTCTTTCTATAATTTCACGCGCGCGCGCATGTGTGCTGTGTGTGTGTGTGTGTGTGTGTGTGTGTGTGTGTGTGTGTGTGTATTTTCTCCGCGTCGCGAACGATGAGCTGTTTACTAATATCGCACACCGCGAGACGCGTTACCAAAGCGTCGTTCAATCGCACGGAACGCAAAATCGGCTTCCGGTGTCGGCGGAGTCGATGTCAACGCTGACGATAATACTTGAATGTGAAACGGCGTTGCTCGTTCAAAGACTCGAGCGAAATCGCGCGATAACGTCGCGAAACAGTCGCGATTCGTCGTCGCGACATTTACATCCGACAGGCCTTTATTCACCGCCGCGAGATATAAAAATATCTGCCGGTTTCTCAGCGCGAGCAGGCTAATTAACGCTAATGGTTCAATGTACAAATCCGCACCGCGGGCGCGTAGGAATTACGAGGAGTACGATAAACTTGTTTAAAGTTATGCGCAGAGAGGCGCCGGCAACAAAACGAATGGAAGGATGTTTAATAGAAAACAAAAAGGGTCACAGCATACGCGACGTACATATCTTATTACTTTATCTCGGAGCGCTTCTCCTCTTTCGCAAAACTCTCTTGTTATTTTCGTTATTATTTCTGTGCCTGATGGAAAGCAAAGCTGAACGCGCACGAAGCCCGGAGCTACGATCGCTGTGTACACGGCTGTTGTTATGCGATATACGCCGCATTCGTCGTCAAAGTACAGAAGCTTTCAAATGACAGAGGTATCTCATCGAATGAGAAACAGCAATATGCGGATGGCTATTCGTTGCGGGAAATAATTGAACCGCGCGCACGTCAGGCGTCGCGCGGCAAACTAATCCAACTTTGATCCGGCGTTTTCTCCTTTGTAACGTCGCGTGATTCACATAATCTCCAATGTCGCGATGTGCAGGCTCGATTTTCGCGGCCAAGGAGATGCGCGAGAGCGAGTCGTCGCGACGTACGTTAAAGTAAACGTCCCAAGTATCCGACCACTTTGACAACAAATATTTACTATTTATTTTAACAATAATGAACGAATGAAGGTAATAAGGTATTGTAAGAAAAAACTCTAATATTTGACTTAGATTAGCTGGAGAAACTATATATTCAATTTGATACTTTTGTGTTAAAATAAGCATTAATTAAATAAGTATGCCAAACCTACGCGGTTTGACGAAACAATGGTCAATCGTTAATAAATTCATTAAGAGACAGCATCTATATTTATATTATTTCCCGCTAGCGCATACTAATTTTCTAATTGGGACAAATTATATCCGAACATTGGACCTATTTCAACTGTCCGGTCACTGGTACATTAATGCGCTGGTCATTACTTATGTAAATATTTCATTAATAATAGATATATACATTGGTTTAAATAATTTTTCTCTACTTAAGGGAATCTTGAGTTTTCGAATAAATGCAAGCATCTATCTATATGAAAACTATTCTGGATATTATATATTGTATTTTTTGTGACGACCTACGCTTAAAAACGTCCGGTTACACTGGGACATTTACCTTACGCGTTGCCTGATTGTGATTTTTCATCGCTTCCGGACACCGGCGCGCAATGCGACACGCGTCTTGCTTGAATGCAGATACCGAATTGCAATCCGCAAGGTCGCGCGTTGCAACAAAAACTGCGGACGCAGTTTCCTCCGTTAATTTCGGGAACTTTAATTAGCCGCGCGCATTTATGGGACTCGACGAAAGTGTAAAATACCCAACCACGTCGTGTTGGCTCTAGAGCGGCTTGAGAGAACCCGAGGAGGCGGTAAGTGCGAGATTAACGTGCGCCCATAAGGGAGTGTATTCGGATAATGTCGAAACGGACAAGGAGAAAACGCGCGAGTAAGAAGACAAGTGTGAAGGAAGTCTGAAATCAAGAGCCGGGACTAACTTACAAGGTCGGCGCTCATGTATCTCCTTAACGAGGAGAGGAGTCTGCCCCGGGAGTATGGGAGGCACCGAAGAGAACAACTCGGTGAGGAACTCAGATTAAAATGAAACATCTCGAAAAGTCCGCGCTCCGCTGTGTGTTTGCCCCGCCGGATGTTTAATCGTTCCGCGAGTTCGTATTGTCTTATTACAGCCGGCCTTTCAGGACATTACTTCGGCTTAAGCATTAAGCCTGATTTATTGGCCAGACTTATTTTTGCAAGTTCGCGCTGCGCGCGCAACGTGACGTACGACCTTCATAATCGCGAGCGCGGACGTTCATTAGTCGCACCACTCACGCCGGATGAGTGTCTGTTAAGATTCTTCTTTTCTTCTCTTCTTTTCTTTTCTCCTCCTCGCGATTGATACTCGACCTCGCGACGCGCGGAGGTGTCCGGCGAAACGAGCAATGTAATTGCCGGCCAACTTGGTAAACAGTGCAGAAGTTCCGCGCGAACGCGTACATGTGATGTGCATGTGGCGGACACCTATGCCAAGCAGTCGGAATTGTGATACGATACAGGGTGTTTAAAAAAAAACGGTTCAGAACTTTAGTTAGGAACAGATGGTTCGCTCACAAAAAAGGTCCTAATAAACATGTCGGACTTAGGGACAATTATTTATTTTAATTAGAACAAGTGACCTACTCGCTTACAAAGTTTACACAGGATTTTCTACGTGTCCTCCTCCTATTTCTACGCTCGCTTCACATCATCCCACGGAATTGCGAACTCTTTCAAAAATTCCCGGCTTTGTTCCAGCTATCTCACAGGCACATTTTGTATTCTCTGATGTAATTCGTCTATGTCATCTGTCGGTGAAGAGTACATCTTGCTCTTCAGAAGTCCTCATCAGAAAAGCCCGAGGGATTTAAATCAAGAGAGCGAGGGGACTGGTCCATCCCGTTCAACCCATCTTTGATCGAAGAATCCATTTAAACGTTGGACGGCGAATTTTTGGAAAAATTCGCAATTCTACGGTACGAAGATGCGTAGAAATAGTCGCTTGCTTTAATTCAAATAAATAATTGTTCATAACTCCGGCAATATTAACTTTTCGACCCATGTCCACTAGGGCTTTTCTCCTCCATCTTGTAGTAAGTACCATCAATCCTTAAGGTCCACCCTGGACCCTCTTTTCTTAAACATCCTGTACCACTGTAATGATATGTAGATACTACTTGTTAATAGTGCAAACTATCAGTGCGCGTGCGCCGGAGTATCGCGCGTACGCGCGATATGTAACCAAAGCTATAGCACGTGCAGATGTATGTGCAGTGTACACATACCCGCGCCGTGAAACATTTACATACTCTGTATATGCGACATCGTACATAGGCGTATATACGCGTTGACGTACATAAATTGTAAATGTGCGTTGTACATACCTCACAGCTGCGGAGATGCAGCCAGGTCGAGTGCGATCAACGGATCGAACTGAAATGAGAAAAATATCTCGTGGTAATCTCAATTCGACGATTGCAGATACATTTAGAGGCGACACCGATCGAAATTCGTGTTCGCTTGCTTTGTGGAAGAAAAGAGAATACAGCGTTTCGTAACCGCGCGATTTCCCCCCCCCCTCGCTCTCTCTCTCTCTCTCTCTCTCTCTTCTCCTCTTATTATCTCTCTGCTTCTCTCGTGCTCTTTGGCGGTATATCTACAGCTCGCATTTAAAGTACGCATTTTCAGTTTCGCATTTAAAGTACGGGGCTGATGAACGATGAAACGGGAACGTTATTACAAGCATCTGAAATAATTACCATGCGTTTGTATCGCCCGAAGGTTCGGCAGAATAATGAGAAGCTCGAATCTGAATTAGGTGATTAATATGAAATTATGGAGCTGCCTGATTAACGTTGTACAATTATTTAAATGAGATCAAACGTCGAGGCAAACTGACATAGTAAATTAGGTACGTTAAACGGTCCGCTAAGCATTACGCTAGATAACGTGAAATATTTTAATGAGAAGAACGGTATCGCTTTACGGCCACTTGGCATCGACTTCTTTCCGAACGAATTCTAATATATTCAACGTTGTACATTCCTCCGATCGACCGTTGAACTCAGAAAGAAATCAGACTTGAAACTCAACACTCGGGGTGTGATTTTTCAGAAATAAATCAACTCCCCAAATTGACGAAACAATTCGCAATCGAGAAGAGTGCGCAACTCTTGAAGTATATTACGCAAACATTGTCTGATGTGTTTACGAGAGACCATATTTCGCATTTTATTCCTTTAGCGTACAATCTCTCCCTCTCTGTCCCGCCGCTTGTTTTTCTCCTTCGACGAAAACCACACATGATGCCATTTTTAGCTTCAGTTTGTATTCAGAGGCGAGTGTCTGGATTTAAAGATTTAATACGTCGCAGACAGGACGATAGCTACATGACGCGGCGGAGGGCAGCCGTTGAATATTTATGAAAAAAAAAAAAAGCAGCAAACAAAAGAGCAGGGAAGGAGAAAAAAGAAGCGGCGAGCTTGGGGCGGGCAGTTTCACGAGTGTTCGGCAATACCCAATGATCGAGCGTGACTTAAAAACCAACAGATCTGTCTCTGACTCATTATACGCTTGATTATAAACGATGACTGTCTCGGTCCTGACAGCACTGTCCGTTTAAAGAGAAATATGACTCCGCCTAATGTAAGTCAGCGAGAACAAAGGCTCGACAAAATACGCAACGGTCGCGCGTTCTTCTTTCTCTCCCTCCGAAGCATTATTATCGTCTGTGGCCGTGTTAAAAGATAACGGCTAAATTAAAATTGATTATCGCCGTCTCATGTTGTGTTATCACGATAATCGATGGCGCGACGGCTCGACTTTACAAGAACGGGCGTACTCGCGAGGTGGCGGCTGATATTTGTCGCTTTACGGCGGAGCGTAAATGTATCGTGAAAGTTTCCGTCCGCGATGTGCGCGGCCTGCGCGACGTCGCCAAAGTTTGTGTGACGAAAAACGCGGAAATGTATTACCTCGAACCTGAATGAATATTCGGTGCGCCGTTGGATAAACAAATAACGTAATTGCTTTAATGCGCCTCGTACGGGAACGTAACCGCGAGATATTCCAAGGCCGACGCGTGTTACACGTGAGATGGTTCCTTCTTATCACCGTGAAAATTGACCAGCGACAAACACGAGACAGACCGAATTGAGGAGGAGGGGGGGGAGGGGACGATACGTTGGTCGATATTTCGCAGGTTCGTCGAAAGGTCGAACCCTGTCGAACTCCGCTGCGTCTCTTGCCGCGTACGCGACGTACTCGTACTCATTTATTTATACGTACTCGTACGTATTTATTATTCGCGCGCACACGCATATAACACGTTCGTACAAAGAGAGAAGTCGGAATTTCACTCAAACGTGACAGAAGTCTGGCGGCGCGCAACGCTTGGCGTGACCCACCCTTATTAAAGCGTTACTTCCTTACGTACTGCTTTACTCCGACCTTTAACTGTGCATCATTCGCCGAGACACGTTCGGTCTGAAAACTTGGACGGTTTTTAATTTGCCGGCCGTCAGAGGCGATTCGCAGATGAGCGGCGTAGGCTCGGGTGTACAGCACAGACGTTGATGCATTACGAGAAATTTGTTAGAACTCCATGACGCAGCGAGTCTGTTTTTTTCTTTTTTTTACAGACACAATTCAGCCCGCGCGCCTCGTACCGCGCCGTGATTCGGCCTCGCCGGTCTTGCGCGCGCTTGAAAATAATCTATGGACAGTCGGAGAATTACAGCGGCACAGCTTGTAAAATTACCGTTGGTAAGGCGCATTGACGATTCGCCGGCTGATCGTTAGTTACCACGCTGAAACGCAAGATACGCGGAAAGCACTCCACGTTGAGAGACATCTGCCGATTAGGATTGAATTTTTCAATTAAACTCGTCGACCCAAGTCGATCGGCGTGTCTTTCGCAACTGAATCGCGCGGCAACGCATTATGCGGGCGCTGTAAGCCCAATCATGTTACAATAGTTGCATTTCATGAGTAGTACATGCGCGGAAAGCGGTAATCTACAAACCGTCTGCTGCTCGTCGTAGCATAAATTAATTTCCTTACCTAAACGTTCACACACACACACACACACACACACAGCTGCCGCCGCTGTGTCTTACGATTAAAGAAATACAACGCGCAAGAACGTAATAATTTTCTTTCCTTTTCGCGCTGCGGCAACAGCTACGTCTCGCTCGCGCACGAGCGCGTGCGTGAGGGCGAAGAGAAAATTTAAAATAATATTATATAAGACATGAGAGAAAGTTATATTTTCATTGGGAGGATAAAATCGATTCCAGAGCGAGGTGTCTCGCGCGCTAATTCGATTTCACGCGTCCTCCAGGCAAAGATACGCGGCTTTCCTCCTCTCGCTCGCGTGTCCTTCCGTTATTAAAACTCCAGATCGCGATATAATTCCCGAATAATAAATAATCGAGAATGGAATGCTCTCCCTCGCCTCGGATATTCTCACGAATATCCGAGGCGAGGCAAAACAGTTTAGATTAAATACTTGCCTCCACAACCTACTGGACATTAAATTAATCATGTTGTTTACAGGAAGTATATATACATGTCATGTGCCGGTTTTGCCGCGAGGCACGCGTTCCCGCATGTTGCGCGACGGTTTCTCTCTCTCTCTCTCTCTCTCTCTCTCTCTCTCTCTCTCTCTCTCTCTCTCTCTCTCTCTCTCTCTCTCTCTCTCTCTCTCTCTCTCGACAGTTCTCTAACGTTCCGCCGTTCGCCCAAATTTACAGATCAACATGATAAATGCAAAACGTCCGCAAAGAATCGTAATAAACTTCTGCATTTGCAGAAGCGCAACTTGGGACGCGCGGCCCGGGAGATGGTCCGACAGAGGAAGTAAATTTATCGTTTATTATTATCATGGATATATCATGGATATCATATTATTATCATGGAGCTCAAAACGATGCATCGTTTTGAGCTCCATGATAATATTGTATATACCCCGTGGAATTTCAGCAATATAGATAATGATAAAATAAGTCACATGCGTTGTGAGTACATTTTCGCTCTCAATTTGGCGAACTTGAACCGCAGCTCGAACGCACGGATCGAGCCTTCGGGACACGCGGTAATGTAATTTTAGCACTAACAATGCCCATGTAAAAGTCGCTCACGGATGCACGCACCGTATAAAATTATTGCCAATAAATCTTCGCGGTATCGCGAGGCCGTGCTCTTATTGTTTTAGCTCTGCGAGTTACGGCGATGGAGAAATGAATTGTTATTCGATAGCGCAAAATGCAAAGAAAAAAGGACATGATGCGACGCGAATGGACGATGATTCATAGCGGGAGTATTTCTTCGCGAAATAATTTGTCACCTCTGTATGAATGGAAATGATAAAAAAAAAAAAAAGAGAGAAGAAGAAGAACGGTAGAGAGATGAAGAGAGGAAGACAGAGAGCGAGAGAAAGAGCGAGAGAAAAAGCGAGAGAGGGAGAGGGAGAGAGAGAGAGAGAGAGAGAGAGAGAGAGAGAGAGAGAGAGAGAGAGAGAGAGAGAGAGAGAGTGGAGAAGGGGACGGGGAGAGGAGAGAAAACGAACGAGCCAACGGAAGAAGAAGCGCGACATAGACGGACCGCAGCGCGATTGCTTTCACCGATCGATGATTAAAACCTAATGTACCGTACAAATCTGCGGTAATCCCGCCGACGCAGATACAGTATCGATTACGGTGTATCTCCACTTTAACATGCCAGAACACTTTGATCATACACGAATCATTCGGCTACGAATTGCTCGGAACTACGTAATTTCGTCTGCGTAGCCTTTTTCCGGGTATACTTTCACCCTCCACGACCCACCAACCCACCGACCAACCCCTTTTCCGCCTCCGTCTCTCTTTCCCTACCTCGGCCCCCCCCCCTCTCTCTCTCTCTCTCTCATCTAACCCGCGCGGCCCGTGTATTTGCGCAACTTTTTAAATTTCCGGTCGCGGATTGCCTCCGCGGCTCCGCGCCATCCTTCCCCTCGTTTTCTTTTTCCATGGAACAATAAAGCAGACGCGGGAGCGCGCTCCACGCGATGCTTGCCGCGATAGGATACGATGCGATGCACGAGTTCCAACTCTGTACCTACCTACCGGATGTCCATTTCCCATCGGACCGAATTAGAGGAAATTTCTCACTCGAACTCTCGCGCCGATTTACCGATGTCTTGATTGTTACCGATCGAATGTACAAACCGTTGCTTTGTGAAAACTTAAATAGTGCGAAATGGCTCGTTGTTCCGCACGAGGAAAGTTGCACTTGGTGTAAACGAAGTTGCGCGCTGTGGCGCGCGAATTTGTAACATTTGTCAAGAAACTTTCGCGGGCTGCGGCCGCGTCGTGTTTGCTTTTCAATGTTACGAACTGCGGATGGCGGCGACGCTACGCTTTATTTGTCATAAATAAGATACAAGTATAAGAGCGCGAAATTTCCCCCCCCCCCCGTCCCAAATTAGGACTCAACCGTCGCCAGAGATTGGCGTCTCTCGCGGTAATCTTCACGAATCGAACGCATCGAAAATATAAGTGGGAGAGCGAGTCACGAGCGAGGCATATTTCTGCCCTCCTTATCTAATTTCACAAGTGCGACTTTTCGCGAATCGTTACTAATTTAAATTCTTCTGGCATGCACACTTTTTTCGGCTGCGACGGAGAATTAGATCGAAGCGCTGATTAAGTGAACAGCGGCATTGGGTCAAGGCTTCCGAAGGACTCAATAGAAAAATTTACATTTGCACTGCTCATTTTCTTCTTGTTATTTACTTCAAATTAAGTTGTCCACATACGAAAGTAGTCCGAGTGACGCAAGACGAGTCAATCTAGTCGCGTAAATATCTAGTCAAAAAGAACATATTCTATTTGTAAAATGATTTTTCCCACAGTCTCATATTCTAAGCGAAGCCTTTTACAGGAAAAGGAGATTCCTCTTTCGATAAAGCGATTAAAGCGAATTATTCATCTAAAATTTATTAGATATTATTCCAACTATTTTCCTCTTTTTTCAAGAGAATTTCCTCTTATATCAATTAATTTTCCTCTTATGTGAAGAAGAATATGTTGATTTGAATGTCGGCTTCTTTTGCTCAATCGTGCTCTACCTTCAAACATGAACGAAAAAATAACCATATGCTCATCGGTCAGAATATTTGGAATGCTTTTTAAACAAGATATATGTGTTACTGTAACATATAACGAAAATAATTTATCCATATTTGGTCAAATACAATTTATAATTTATTGCAACAAGTTGAATAATATATTCTTTCTTTCAACTATGTTTCATGTTTCATTTGGTTACAATGAACATCTTTGTAGCTATAAAGTCCATAACAAAGCTGATTGGAAATTTATTTGTTACGATAATCTTATTTCATTCGTACCTACCTATTATAGAACTGGAGTCAGAAGTACATTTATATATAATATATATTATTTTTCGCTATACATTATAATAATTTTTTTGAAATTAACTAATATAACCAATAAGAATAAAGTACAGTAAGAATAAATAATAATTTTCTTAAAAAAAAAGATTAAATAATATGTATATAAGAGGAAATTTATATTAAAATGAATAAAATTTGCATTATACATATAACATATAATCCCTCTAACATTAAGAATAATGCGTTCATAATATTTTTCTCTTAAACTTAAAGGAATCCTCTTGAGGTCATATATAAGAATAAAAAACCCTCTAAAATTTAGATGATTCCGCTTGTTCTGAAATTACTTTTTTCCGAGTGTCCCTTTGACATTCTGAATTTTGAATAGAAATCAAGATTGAGCCAAACGAAGGTGCATGTTTCGTGATTTTCAATGTTAAGGCAAATAATTGCGTTTCAATTGGTCGAGGGCACCAAAATACCTCGGTTTCGCCGAGAAGAGAGGCAGAGGGAAATTCCCCGCTAAAGAAATTAACCAGACATCACCCGCTAATCCGCTCGTGTATCAATTTGCAAAAGCTCGAATCTTTGAGTGTTTTCCTCGCTGTCGGCCTCGGAACTCGGATAAAGAGCGCGCGCGCGGAAGTGGCTGGAGATGTGGAAAATTGTAAAAATACTCCGTGCCAATGAAAAACACGGCAAAGTTGAGCTGTAAAGCGAAACCGCGTATCCAGTGGAAGCGGAGATGACGCGTCTGTGGCTTCTCCAGCTCGCCAGGGGGGTTTTACAATCATGTACTATGCTAATCCCGGAACGTTACGCCCCGCATAAAACATAAAACTTACTCACTCATTTGCGCCCGACTACCCCGTGCCACCGCTTGTCTACCCGGATCTTGTATCTCTCGTCTTCTTTCTTTTCCCTTTCGCGTTAGCAATTTGAAACGCATAAGAATATTCATCCGGAATACTAATCTCGAAAAGTATCTTGCATGTGTTCCGCGGGAATCGAGTTTCGGAGGTGATAAGCGGGCGATATTCGCGAGCGCGAAATTCGCTCGCTCGCACACACACACACACACATATCGCTCGCGCGTGCAAGAGATTATACGATTGAGGAAAACGGCGTACGATACGCAGCGCGCATCGTGTCACGAGATTAAATCATCGTTTGTTGCATGAGACGTGAAGCCAACGAGAATCACGAGATGGGCGAGGAGCTGGCACGCGCGTAGCGTATATTTTTAAGCGTCGAGGCAAGATTTTCCCGTTTGTTAGAGAAATAAAGCGCGTATATTTTGTCGCGCTTTACAGTCATTTAATTTTCTCTCTTCCTCTCGGCGTTTACGCAGTTCATCAGTGGTCTCGTGTCTTTCGGTCTTTTGCGTAAAAAAAGAAGAAAAAACAGGCAGGAGCAAAGGTTGAGGGAACTAAGAGAGTATAACGCCGGAGGATAGGCCAGTTATTATAATTTCATTTCGGTAATTGTATCGCGCGTGTACGGCTCATGAAATTAATTAAATTAATGCAAGACCATGCATGCGCCCTCTCGCTTTATACTCTCTCTCTCTCTCTCTCTCTCTCTCTCTCTCACGCTAATATGCGTGTATGACGTGACACATACGCTTGTAGCCACATAGAGCGCGTACGTGGATCCGTCATAGGTACAGTGTGCTAATCGGGTTAAGTGCCCTACATCGACATGCCAGACAACAAATAAGAACGTTATTACAAGCATACTACAGATGAACCGAACACAACGGCTGTTGATTTCCGAACGTCGGAACGCGCGCTCGCGCGAGCGATTGTCGCGTGCGATTACGCCGTGTGATTTCATCTTTCTGGCTGATCCTCCTGACAACCTCTCGTCTCGCACACGCGTTGTCGTGTTTATTACGTCAGTTTGATCAATTATCCGCGATATCGCATGGCCGAAATGTATATTTCTGCACAGATGACGCGGACGCGAAACTAAATCTCCATTCGCGGACAAAAAAATATCGAGCGCACAGATCGTTCCGCGCGCGGATCGTAAAAATTGATCGTAAAAAGCGCGCGGGGTAATTGAAATTTTCGTATATTATACCGAGTCGACGAGGTAACCGAGAAGAATAAATTGGATCATCAGCGGATGTGTCAGTTTGTACGTCTCGCTTATACGAATAATACAGAGCCTCCTCGATAACCGGCCTCGCGTGGAGCGCGTATTTCAAGTTGCTGTAACTGACCCAAGTAATATTTCCCCGCTCGTTAACTGATAATTGGCGTGCACGTATGTTTTGATTACCATTAATAAAATCCATTGTGAAATACTCGGATTATCTGTTTTCGAAATTCAATCAACATTATTTTCTATTGGCCGTACGTCGGCCGCTTTGCGCATATACGCAGACATATACGATTACCGTTTGTTATCGTGAAATCCTAGAATTATAACGTTAATTAATGAACGAAAAAGACACACACACTCTCTCTCTCTCTCTCTCTCGTCGTACGCGTTCAAGTTTGTTACGTAACGTCGCGAACGCCTGCGCGGGGAAATCGAGGAGGGAACACAAACGTCGCACGAGTCGTAATCTCCGCGGACTGCAAAACGTGCGAAATTTTCATATTTATAACGGTGAGAGAGATCTCACATCTCGATCCGTCGTTCTCGTAACAAGCGAAAAAAATGATTATGCACCCACGAGGCGGCGTGGTGGCCCGTATTTTATGTATAATAACCGCACATAATTACGTATTTTATAGCTGCGGTTGATTCTGATATACGGGCCTCTGTCCTTGCTAACCAACTTCCGAGCAATTCCGAGAGTGTGAGATTCCGCGGATAACGTCGCGGAGTGAGGATAAAAACGTAAAAATATTATACGATTTTCATAAATAATTCACGAGAGCGCGGCACACGCGGATAGACAGGCATTAACGAAGGTCCTTCGCGTGATGCATCATACGGAATAACACCTTCGAAGAAAATAATGCTTTCTTGATTCTGATTTATCGCTGTCTCCCGAGATGCTATGCAGCTCGCCGCGGCATTAACGGAGATACAAGACCCGTAATATATGTGAGTGCAATACATTTGCATACAATGGTGTTTTTGCATAGCTTCGGAACACCATTGTACGTCCGCCGCGAAAAGGAAGGAAAGAAAGAAAGAAAGAAAGAAAGAAGCTGTCGTGATAATCCGAAATGTGCGAATCGTATGGACGAGGGACGTAAAGTAAGATTACAGCGGTGCGCCCATACAAACACGAGCGTGCGAGGGACATTCCGTACACCTACCCCCCCCCTCCCCCCTCCCGCGGTGTTTTCTCCTCCTTTTCGTGACACATTAACGTTTTGCTATTTGAGAAAAACGAGGGGGAAGATTTTTCCGCGTCACACCGCGATACCGCGAGATAAACATATTTAATGCGGAGCATGCGGACAGCGTGCAGATAATGTAACGCGTAATATGTATTTATTCTACGAGCGGTGGCGTATAACATAATGCAGATCAGAAAGCTCGGCGTATTTTCATACTAATGCGTATTTATCGCAGCGAGTGCAAGGATTACGCCCGAGTATCGGACAGAAAATGGTCCGTACAGCTACGTATAAATAATTTGATGGCAATTAAGCGGGATATTCGCAACGTCCGACGGATAACTACACTTTTGTGGGATGAATTCTTAATTTCGCGCGCGCATGTTGCGCGATTTGCTTAGGGATTTGGCTGTAAACGCTAGATTTATCGAGGCGTATCCCATGTAAATATTACAAACGCAATAAGAAACGTCCGCACGATAAAACCGCCCGGTGGTTTATGATCAATGCTCATGAGATGTTATCCGTTACAGTTTGTCTCGCGGGACGACGCCTTTATTTATTTATCCCTATTAAAAGCTGCCGCGAAAGTAAAATTGAGTTTTCTGGAACAAGGAATATTCTCATTAAGAAACGGTGCATAATTAATCTCGCTTCTTTCTTCTCCGCCTCCTCCTCTTCCTCCTCCTCCTCCTCCTCCTCCTCCTCCTCCCCCTCCCCCCCTCCTCCTTTTTCTTCTTCTTCCTCTCCGGTGTGCGTGTTTTATTATTTATTCTATAAAAGTGTACCGTGTTCCTGCTCACCGCGGAAAAACGAATCGCATTCCGAAACGAAAAGAAAAACAAGGAAAGAACAAAAAGCATATATCTCAAAAACGCACGCGTCGCGCATCGAACACTCGTCGTTTGGCTTTCCTGAAAAGCAGAAATTTTATTCCGCCCGTGTTTCACGCATACACATCGCAGCACGAAAGAGCGAGAAACAAAGGCGAATACGTGGGGCGATATTTGTGTGTGTGTGTGTGTGTGTGTGTGTTTTTGTTTTCCTTTTGTTCCTTTTGTTTTTATCGATTATCAACGATCGTCGAATTAAACGCGACAACGACGCTCGCGAAAAAACGGCGACGCGGTCCGATGCGAAAACGTGTCGGCGCAACGTTGATTAGCCGCACATCAAAGAATACATATTACCATTAACAAGCCTGCACGCTACGTGACACGAAGCCGCGAGTATGCCACGTATGCGCGGGGCTGGTTCGCGAGACGCGGCGCGCGATATCGCGACTACTACGACTACCACGACGACGACGATTAAAACATTAGCGATAAAACAGCCTCTAAACGAGAAAATTATACTTCTCGGCCCGGCGGTATAGAGCCCGGACGAGATTCCGCGGCGTGTGTCCTATATACGGCCGACGCATATAATAATAGGACGTCGCGTTACGGCGTCGAGAGCAGCCGACGTAACCGTAAGAGCGTTATAAGTGACCGGTGGCTTTTACGGCGTCATTTCCACGAGCGCGAGTGCGACTACACGGACAAGAGTCCCCGGGCCCAGATGGATAGCGCGAGTAACATTAGTCTCCCCGGTGGACCGGGGGGATGAAAGCTCCCGTTGCACTTCGGCTTTCACAGCGCCGCTGCGCGCACGAAGCTTGTCGGCTCTGAGACGGATTACCGATCTTCCTGTCCGGGCTTGTCCCGCCTGTTCCGCCTGTCTGTGCTCGCGTCCCGGATATGTTTGGCACATGTGCCGATCCTGATTTTCTGTTAATCTGCCCAGCTGCGACGCGTCCACGCCACGGCGTTCTCGTGTCCTGTCGTATTATGGGATATTTCGGAGATGGAATTTGCGCGGCGGTCGACTGTCCCAGACGGCGTTTTCGATATGTATACGATATAAAACAACGCGCCGGCCGATACCGGTCGATACCGGGTAAACTAGAAGACCCATCACCGTGGGCGCGATAAAAAATTGAGCGCTTGGAATAACGCTCGGGGAGGTTTCCGCTCCGCGGAATAATGTTCGGAATGTGAAAATACGCGACACCGCGCCGGCGGAAATCTCTCCGTATTCTTTCAGCGGCAACTAGCGCGCGGCGCGGCTCTAAGCTCCGCTTTTAGAACACTTGTTAAATCTCGTGCCGCCAGTCACACGATCGTACACGTTACACGGGTCGAGAGATGCAATTAAATCCCGCACAAAAGAGGGCCCTACGTAAAATATTAATTTCACAATATTGTCGGCTAGCATCGCAGAAACAATTTATATTATTTAAATTAATATTATTTACGATTCAGTATCATTTCGTTAATGTCGGATATTTTGAAAGGTTGATTTACGTTGCGAGATGTGCAATCGTACACCGTTAAATGGGCGCTAGACAAGCTGTCCATTTACAACTCGTGCAGCGAGCTCAAAAGTTAAATGAGTTTGACGAACATAAAATTCCACATGGATTTAATATGTATATGTGCTTTAAAAATGTATAAAAGCTTAATTAAATGTTCCGACCTACGGGGAAACTGAATCGCAGCGAGCACTGAAACTTTTTATCGATATGGACATCACATATTCCGCGGTATTGGAAAAGAATAACTGAAATTGCAACGTAACAATAGAGAGAGAGAGAGAGAGAGAGAGAGAGGGGGGAAGGGAGAGACGAAAGGGGATATACTTGCGCTCGCCGTAAAGGGCTTTTTAACTTTTCCTCTCCGTTCTTATTACACGATAGGATACTGATACTAATTAACACTCGTAACTGCGTGATTGCGAAAATTCAGCCTGATAAACGTCACCCGTAATATCGATATGATGTAACATTCAATTGAGCATTTCATTCCCCGTGTCACTTAATTTCAACCGCAATTAAGTTTGGTCTCGTAGGACTTTACCTTATCCGTAATTATGCGCACACATCGTATCCTCGTAGGAGAATCCAACAACTATTCTTCCTTTCTCTCTTTCTCGCAGGAAGAAAGGGCGGTGTTGCGCCGAATTGCAGAGAGTCGTATCTCCGTATCGCGTGTAAACTCGGCCCTTCCTCGCGCCGCTTCCTTGCTTCTCTCAGCCGTCCTTCGCGCCGCTACGCGCGCGCTGACCATAAAAAGCGTTTTATTCGCGTCGTTTACGATAGCGTAATCTATAGCGAGAAAGTTGATGAAAGCGCAAGAACCGCGCGACGCGGTGCGAAGGAAGACTTATATCGAACCCTCTCGACGGGCTCGCATCGTCGGCGACGGAGTCAGGTCAGCGCACTAAAGGCTGCATAAGCCGGATGTGGATGTACAATTAGAAAACGCATTAGTGCACTCCCGTACCTCACGCCATATTGCGGCGCCTTATGTCATGAAGAAAAGTCTCTCCTCGGTACCTTGGCTCTCTCTCTCTCTCTCTCTCTCTCTCTCTCTCTCTCTCTCTCTCTCTCTCTCCCTCCCTCCCGCGAAATGATACTACGTTCGTTGTCGTAAAACTCGAGAATACCCGGCGAGTGAATAGAGCAAAATAGCGCCTCACAAAGTTAAGCAAGATGTCGAGTATCTACGGCGAAATAGGTAGATTGTTAAGGCGAGTTTCTCTGGCTCGGGCGTATAATATCTCGCTACTTAAGGACGTACACGAAATCGTACACGTCCATGGGCGCCGTTAATGTAACTCGACTCAACTGAAATCGCTTTTGAAGGACGAGTGCCAAGTCGCGTTAGAAGTTCAACCCAGTGCAACGTTCGGATCCTGCGGAGCGCGTCGCGTTATATACGTTTTATCGCGTGCCCGCGTGCGCGCGCGCGCGCGCGCGACCCCTTAAGACATGCCCAACTTTCGTCGAATTATTTCGGCGACGGATCACGCCCGGCCGGGCGTGAGTTTTCAATTAACTAATGGCACGCGCGCGCGCGCGCGGGCGTTCTACCAAACTTGCGCGACACATGCCGTGAATCGGTACTTATAATCGACCGGGCAGATTTTAGCGATTCACTCCCAAAGATTGATTCCCGTGAATTGATAGATGCACTGGACGATGCAACGCGCGCGCACACACAAAACTTTCGGCCAATCTATGGCCGTCAGCCATTGGCCAAGAATCTGTCAAGCGGTGCCGGGCCATTACCGGCGAATAATTCAATGCGTACGCATGCGGTGCGGCAGCAATTTTGAGACCGGCAGCAATATTATACAGCCAACGTCACACACACGCGCAACGTGCGAAATTCACACGTTCGGTTGATGCACGCCTGCGAATGCTCGGCCAAGAATAGACCGCCGATGTGGAGAGGGGCGGGGGGAGGGGACCGGGGAGGGTGGGGACCGCCGAGTTATTGTAGTTACTTTGATTATTATTTAACGACGGGCCGGTGTACTAGCTGCCAGTGCGTCGGATCGATATCGGAAATCTGGCCATCTACGAACGACGCGGCTCCGGCAGCACGGAGCGATAATAAAGCGCCCGGCGTGGGAATTCGCGAGAGCTCTCACTCGCGAAAAGTAATATCAACGACCGGCGTCGTTTATAAACACATAATTATATGCGTGTCGCATAATACACATAGACGTATAATGATAACGCGATTTAATAATGCATGTGCCTATCGACATATCTGCATATATTTAAATGCATTACGCCGCGTATAAATCTGTTGTGTCGTGTAAACAAATGTGACGTCGCGCATTTTGGCGCTCAAGCCAAAATAATTGCGCGTGTGCGCGCTCTCTCCTCCGTGATATTCAATATTCCGTGAACGCGGCCGGGTGCACGGTCGGTGCATCGGACATTATTAACGGCAGCTTACCGTATAAATTGGCGGGATGAAATCCCGCCGAGATCGCGACGAAACGAACGAGCGACTCTCTTTCTGTCCTTCGGACGTAAACTTTCAGATCGAGTTTGCGCTTCGAGATCGCACCGTCAGGGTGCCGCACGACGCTGCGAGTAGAGTCACGGACGCGCCGCGTCTGTCTGTGGGAAGTGGCACGAGCGAGCGGCAGCCGCCACGCAGCGCTGCAAGTAGTTGCAGACGCACCGCGAAGACGTAGCGCGGCCGAGCGCGGCTGACGCGACGCGCCCGCAACTACTTGCAGCGCGCGTCGCGTTCGTCCGGCGCGGCGCGTCCGCATCTACTCGGAGCGCCGCGCTTGCAATTCGTCTCTCAGAAACGCGCGGCCTCGGAAAGTCATCGTTCTGTCGTGCGTGACACAAAGTTCTCTCTTGGATTTTTGCCTTTGCGCAAAGGTCAGCATTCCTCGGATCGACAGCGATGGACAGGAGGGAAGATGCGGAGTTTTGAAAAATGTGCACTAACGAAGCCACATCAGATGCCAGAAAATTTCAGCGCAAAACATTTTCTCCATCTACCGCCGCTTTTGCGAATATTCGCTCGCGTGGAATTAGCTTGGCGAGAGCTCATTTCAAGCCCGAAACGTGCGAGGAAACGTCCGTAAAGAAAGAAACGTTTGAAGAGAAGAAGAAAACGCGTGCTTCTCATCTTTGGCTTTTCCGCTCTTCCATGTCCGAGACTCGTTAAAATCAACGAGTGATACCTCGGGATCTTGCACCCTGTGCTGAAATCTCCACGTCCACGTTTACTCGCGGGAATAATGCAAACGAGGAACGAACGACGCCAACGTTGAAACCGGTATACAAACAAATTAAATCGTTTCCCTTTAATTTGGCCGAGTGCGCGCTGCGTAAACTTAATTATCTCGGTAACTAGGGTGCTCTCCTCATAACCGATTTACACCGTCTCCACTTGTTCAAATTAATGAGATGCAAGTAATCTAACTATCTTCTGACGTTAATAAACTCCTGATGTCTCGCCTAACTGACTTTCAAACTAGCTGAAACTCATATCCAATAGTCGCCCAGCAAGACAGACTTTCCACTTTTCTTTAGGGTATATTTAATGAACTAAAGGAGAGATGTACAATCTCTCCTCTCTCTCTCTCTCTCTCTCTCTCTCTCTCTCTGTCTCTCTTTTTCTGTCGCGTCCTCCCCCCTCCGCGCGGGACGCGATCGCTCGTCGACGATCTCACCACGCACTCGGAATCCAGTTAAATCGACCGATTCGAGGAGCCGCCTTATTAACTCCGTTCGAGCGGAGCATCGTCAACCATTACCCTCTCTCGTCGTGGATTAATGAGCCCGCCGTCGTTATACGCCGGGCTGTTTTCTCCCTCCCTCTCTGCCGCTCCCTCCCCCCCCCGCCGTCTTCCGTTCTTAGCCGCGAGCGGAATTTAGGTGATACGACAAAAGTTCGCCGCGCCGGTGAATAAAACATGCGGCCAACGGAGCGACGCCGGCACGAATCGTCGGTGAATCAAAATTAAGTGACTCGAGTTAGCGAACAAAAGAGGAACCGTCCGTCCAGGACACGGCGGTAGGAGGCCGGGGGCGGCAGGGGGACGTCGACGGGGGGACAGGTGAGATAAAGTGCCGAAAGCACCGCCGAGATTACACACTGGCGCTGGTCCACTTGCGCGCCGTACTTTACATTATTGACAAGCTTGATTATCTTAAGCATACTTTGCGGCGTCGGAGGTTGCAATCTCGGCAACCCCGTGAGAGAATGGGAAGGCTTGCCGCGCGCCGAGTAGAAGCCCCGTGCGCGCGAGCTGCTAATATATTTATTAAAAAGCCGGAGCGCGAGAGAGAGTCGAGCGAGCGAACTTATCCGGAAACCGCGCGCTCTCGCGCGCTTTCTCTCCTCTCGCCGCGCCGCCGCTGGCTGTTCTCACCTACGCTTCGACGGCGCGCCGTCACGCTGCGACATCCGCTCTCTCCTTTCTCCTTCCCCCCCCCCCTCTCTCTCTCTCTCTCTCTCTCTCTCTCTCTATCACGCACTTACTACTTCGCCTCCCCAACTTGGGCTTCTACACCGGCATCAATACCTTACCATGTTCGAAGTATAATCGCAGCTGGTGCATAGCCGAGCTACGGTAAAGTTTCGCTCGTAAGCCAAATCCGCGCGAGCTGGATATAATAATGTAGCCGAGCGGGTGAACGTAAACTGGCAATGGTAAACTAACGGTATACGATTTTCACAGCTCGGCAGCCTGTTTTAGAATTAACAATGAGCTTCCTGCCTCCTCTCGCAAGATCCGCCTGGCCGCCTTTCGGATAAAATCTCATGCGTTACCTTAGGAACACGCGTCCCGTGTTCCTTCCTCTATTATGCGCGGCCAACGACCGAATTTTTCTCCTTCGTCGTGGCGCGTTGCATTGCGTTCACCCGCAACGCCCGATTCTCTGCCGTTCGCCGGGCACGGATTACGCGCAAGTATCGATAGCGACAGCTACACCGTCAGACATAAGTACGCGTGGATAATCGCGAAGGCTTAAAATCTCCTTGCCACGGCGGGCGCTCCACTTTTTGACGCGAAGTCGTAAATAATTAAATTAACGGGCGCGACTCTCTTTCGCAGTTTTACGTGGGATAACAACTCGCCGCGCGGCGAGTCGTAAATTCCGCATTTTCGGAGGTGTTACCATTACGCAAAATTATCACGAACCAAAGAGATAAGCCCAGGAGCATGGCGGCCATACGATATTCATGCTCATTTGCAAAAAGCTCCTCGGCAAACAGAATTTTTAAGTTCGCGCTGCAATTTGGATTCAATTAACGATCGCGGCGCTCTCGCTAAAATTACCCCCGGGCGCCAATTATCTTTATTTCACGTACTTAATCGTGTTTTGACATAGTAAAAAATTTGCACCTCGAATTAGAGGTTCGCCATTCTTGAAAAGAGCCGTTATGTTATACCCTTCTCTTTTTCAAGAGTGGAAAACGAGCATATCGCTCTTCGAGCCGTACGGGCTCGTAGTACAATGCATACGATTGTACCTATGGCTACATTTTCACTCAAAACTCTCATGCCACGCATTTCTTCTTTTCCAAACGTCAAAATTAATTATGTTCGAGCACATGTCGAAATACGTGGAAATTCACGCTGCGATTATACGCGCCTCAGTGTCTGCTCGCGATATTGAGTCGTACCACTGAGAGATACGCGAGTGGAAACACGAACGACACGGACGCGGCGGGCGTCCGATCGTTATCGCGATCGATACCGGCAGCGCGCTGGGCTGTGCGCGAACACAAAATACCACGGTATAACGTGAGATCAACGTATCCAATTAGTTCCGCAGCTCGATATGCATCCGTCCGGATAAGTTTTCATTAAAAAAACGCGCGCGGCGGTCTTAACCGTAAGCCTTAATTTCATTTGGTGGACGGCGGCGTCCTTGTCAACGCCATGACGTTCGACCGTGTTGTTATTGCCGCCACCGGCAGCGAGCCGGATATCCGACGAGGCTCGTAAATACACGGAGTATGGGCAGAAAAAAAAGCACGGAAAACAATTGACCCCTCCCTGACGAGCGCGCGTACGTATCGGCGAACTTCGCGTCCGTCGCGCTTCGCCCGGATCGCAGCCCCGCGCGCATTGGAAACGAGCGATTGGTCGAGCGGTGGCTCGATGTATTGTGGCACCCGGTGCATAGCGCGGGGCTGGTTAATAGCGGTCGAACTGGTGCGCGAGCGGGTAAAATCTTCGAGAGGAAAAAAACTTACGGCTATTGTGACCTAAATTGTGCAGTGGCTCTCTTGGTAGGAATCCTTGACTGTGCGACCACACACACACACACACACACAGGGGGTGCCCCGATAGCGGTGCACCCCGATAGATGGAGAGAGAGAGAGAGAGAGAGAGAGAGAGAGGCTCGCGTGCGAGAACGAGAGAAGGACAAAGCGGCAGAGAGGCGAGTGAGAGAGGGTGAGAGCGAGAGCTATATGACGCAATAGGGTGAGACGGAGGGTGAATAAGAGCGAGAGAGCGAGGGAGCTTTCGTGAAAGCTTCGGCAGGCTCCGCCCCTCGCCAATAGCAAAGCACAGAGCTTTGCTTGTCTTCTGCCGCGCCGGCCAATATCAAACTGACCCGGCCGCGCAGCCTCCAAGGCGGTCCAATCGGTAAACGCTGAGAAAAACGCGCTTCCGCGCGGTCACGCTGCAAGCAGCGAAAGCTCGCAGCGAGCCGCGTTTGAAAACGCGGCAGCGCGGCCGTCGCCGGGTGCGTGGCGAAATCTTCGCATGTCCCGCGTGTGTAGCTCTCTCCTACCCGCGCTCTCGTATCCTCTCCTCTCCTCTCCGCGCGCCGCTTTTCCTTGTCCGCGCCCGGTATCGTTCGTCGTCGCAATTGCCGCCGCTTATTTATGCGTGACCGAGTTTGCAGTTACCTCATTTAATTAACTGGATATCGCGTATGCCGTACCCTCCTTTGAGCAATTCTTTCCCCCTTCTGCATGAACATTCTCCATTGTGTAGATACGAACGGCTTGTTAGTAATGGGCGTCGCGCCGTAATACGACTGATTAAAATATTTGCATGATATCGCGAAATGTTCGCCAGATTTACTCGCGGGATCAAAAGAATCCTTTGCAAAGCTGTTTTCTCCCCCCACCTCCTCCTCCTTCTCCCCTCTCTCTCTCTCTCTCTCTCTCTGCGAGACGCGTGTTTCCGCGCAAATAATTTTTTTGCAACGGCAATACGACGAGCTTTCGCTGCGCAAAAACGCCGATAGAGTAAAGAGGCCGAAAAAGGAGGATACCAATGATAACCTGCGCGCAACTTTTTGCATCAAACTATCGCGCACAGTGAAGGTAGCTAGGCTACATTGAGTGTAATAATGCATGCGACGCTCATAATTCCATCCCCGTGCTCCACGCGGGTGAACGTGTTAAATTTATGTGCCGGAGCACCCCATAAAATAGCATAAAATTATCGGAATAGGCGTTCACTCTAGGCGAACGTGTATGTGTATCCACGTCGCGCTACGTACGTAATACCAATCTAATATAGCGCTTTTTCGGTCGAGAGGTAAACCCGCCCGTACGAAATTACGGCGGACGCCGCGTAAATCGCGCGTGAACGACACTCGCTTGTTCTTAAGATGATGCGATTAATATGCAAAGGTATACAAGCGCGATATAAATAAAAGCCGCGAATTATTACTGCGCGACCGTTCCGTACGGCGTGCTTGCGCGCGATTCAAGTTTCCTGAGAAAATGAATCAAGCCGATTCATCATGCTCGAGCGATCATACAAATTATTCTGGACCGTTGGAAGACAGAAATACGGTCAATGCGTTAAGAACAAACGTTCCATCGAGTTGAATCTAACTTCACAGACGAAATGTTTTCAGGAAATGGCCACTCTCTCTCTCTCTCTCTCTCTCTCTCTCTCTCTCTCTCTCTCTTCCTCTTTTTATGGCTGAATTTTCCGTGGCGGTGCTTGCAATACGAGGCATCCAATTTCATGGCAGTTATTTATGTTTCTCCTTTTTAAGAGAGATTTTATTAATGGTAACGGCTACACAGTGCGTCGAGGATATCTTTCGAACCGCGATTGAATCGCATCTCACGCATTAAATTCTTCTTTTATTCCTCTTACCCTTGAAATACGAGCCCAAGTACTTTTTATTATCACGAGCGCAGTCGACGCGAAGCGCCCTTCTTTCGCTGACCGACTCGTAAATATTGACTGGATATCCAAAAGTACAGGCCAATCTCGAATCCCCCCACATCACTAATCGCACTAATCGTTGACCGCTCGGTCTCGCTTCTTTGTCGCACATACGGTCCGAGTCCATCCTGTATATACGCGCGGATGTAACAGAAACCGGAAGACGCGTCGGTCGTGGTGCATAGGGTAAGTCCGGGATAGATGGCATAATTTTTTCAATTGGAAATAACACATCTGTATTATCGCAATAAATGGTCAACAATATATTGACACATACAATAGAAGATTAATGTTTAAGGTACAGAAGAATTTCTGTGAAAAAAAATTCATGGGACGCCAATGATAACGAAATATTAAAAATATTCTGTGAGGGATAGATGGCCAGGTATGTCCGGGTTAGATGGTCATGTGTGAAGGGATAGTTGGGCATGCCTATTAATAATGTAGAAATTTGTTTATCTTCATTTATTTTTTTTTTACATCCTTTTATTATTTATTAACCTTTTATTAATAAAATTATTAATAAAATGAAACATCTCCACCAAAAGTTTCTAATAGAAACCAAGGACGACATTGGAGACAAGATTAAAAAATGGCAACACAGAAAAAAATCCTATGAGTAAACATTGTTTATTAAAGAGAGGAAAGAGAAGAAAATTTACTCGGCATCTTTAAACGAAATAAGAAGCTGTTTAAAATGTACCGAAGTTTTTTTAATTGTTGGATACCCAGGGAAAAATGATAGTCAAATATTGTAGATATCGGATCGACGTTTTTTAGGGTCGGTTGTTCCAACTTCTTGGTAAGTTAACTGATAGTTAAATCTACTCTACTCAGCTATTTCTCGCTGAGTAGGCTGCCCATCTAATCCTGATAAAAATTACCATCTATCCCGTTTGGAGAGTTCGCGTAAAGATGTGTGTACCGCGTGAAATGTAGTCTCGGTGACGAATTTTGAGGTCAAGTACGCAAATACGATGTGTTTTTTGTAGAGATGTACGAACTATTCGAATTCGAATCCGAATCCCTACGATTCAAATCCGAAAAATTCGAATAGAAATCAAATACATTGTCGTTTGCGTGCATCAGCTACCAAACGGGCCATCTGGGCCCGTATGTTTGAACCCTTAACTTGTAATTAACTTGTAATTAATAACTGAATTATAAATTACTTTAAATATTTAAATATACATCTTACTTTAAGATGATATCGCGATATCATACCTTTCATATTAAAATCTTCCATCATTATTTGTATGTTTAATGGTCATGTTGAATTTTTTAACGATTCGATTCGAATTCGAATTTAAAAAATGAGATTCGATTCGATTCGATTCGACGATTCGAAAATTCCTGACTCGCACATCTCTAGTTTTTGGTCTAGTTTTAAGCCCAGGTCTAATGTTGTAACTCAAAACAAACCGTATTTCACAAACAAGGTATTTCTCCGACGTGTGAAACATTTCGGAGGTTAATAGAAACATAAAACATTTATTTACTCACAGCAACAGTGTTTCCCTGCATCAGGAAGAGAGACCTACTCACCTACTCGTGGTCTTCTACATCCAACTCACAACTGCGCGATCAGCGCTGACGCCTAGCATATATTAACAAAATTCTAGCAATTGCCCATCCATCCCGCACTTATCCTATATATGTTACCAGAAGAAAATAAGCAGAAGGTAGCTCGAAAATATCGCCGCCGCCGGCGTCCCGATCCCGATCCCGAGACAGGCGGCCGAGTAAGTAGAGACGGACAATAGAATGAGCCACGTCGCCGGTGAGACGCGTGTAGTGGAAGCAGTACGTGTGCGATCAGCCGCTGAGGTTACGTCGCCCGTCGTGGCCGTCGCTCTTTCCCCGCGCCATTTCAATCGTATACTTTCTCCGATCGAATCACAATCCTTTTATTACACGGTACTCTCGAATCCATCTCGATTGACGTTCGCCGAGCGGCGCGACTCAAAGGACCACACACTATCCCCAGCATCGTCGGATACGCCTTAGAAATGCGCAAGTGCCATACGGGAAAGTCGCATAAAAGCATATCGGCAGTCGCGACAGAGTCTGGGCAAAATACGTAATTGATCGCTGGCTTTTCTCCGCTGCAAGAATAAGTCCCTTTGAATTAATGGCCGGGGCTGCCTCACGGCATTTTGACAGCGCACTGTGACAGCGCTTTTTCACATACGCGGCGTGATTTTTAATAATGATTGAAGAGTCATAAAGCACAGGATTTACAGCGTCGATCCGTGGATCGACGCGCAAGACGAGGACAGCTCGTCGAATAATTCCATGCGGCCGTCGTTAATTCGCGCACGTCGGGAGGGCGCGCGCTTCGACGTTAAAGCGAACGACGCTATTAATCGCACTTTAGATTCGCGGAAAGTGAATATTTCTCGCGTCAATTGATTCACGCTTTATAAATCAGATGCGACCGGTTGTTTACGCGACGGACGAAGCGATAACAGATTGGTGATAATAATCAATGTCGCACGCGTACGTTGCCAGCCTGGCCCGTAACTTATACCTCGTCAGGAATAGGGTTGCCAACTGCCTGATTTTGACCCGGACTGCCAGGTTTTCAGAAGTCTTGTCCAGTGTCCGGTTTTTCAGTTATATCCAATCAATGGAATGAGAGTTCAGATTTTAGCAAGGTTTCTCCGTTTCTTCAAGCGCCTACAAACGACCGAGCGCTACGAAAAGCCACCTAGTAGATGTTCTGCTGCCGATCCATCATTCCATATATATTAAGAAAGTAACAGTTTACTATTTTATTCAATCAAATCTTGTTTATAAAATTATTTGGAAATTAATATTGTAAAAAAATTCTTGTCATATTTTGCATTTAATGTAACGTTATGATTATTATTTCTGTCCGGTTTAGTCCGATTTGGGTTTGTCACCAAGGAAGAAGTGGCCGGTAATTTTAACTGTTGGATTTGGCAACCCTAATCAGAAATGGTGTGTCTGTTACGTCAAATGCCCGTTTCGCATAATATTCGCGCTCAATACAGGATCTCGAGGATCAATCTTCCTTTCGCGCGCGCAGCTTTTCGGCCGAGATCTTCATTCAGCACTCCGCAGCACGCTGCGCAGTGGCGGATGCTCTCGCGCACCTTATAAAAGTAATTATGCGTTACCTGCTTCTCTCTCTCTCTCTCTCTCTCTCTCTCTCTCTCTCTCTCTCTCTCTCTCTCTCTCTCTCTCTCTCTCTCTCTCTCTCTCTCTCTCTCTCTCTCTCTCTCTCTCGCGAGCATGGAAAGATGCAAGGCGATATTAAGACGACACGACACGGTTGACTAGTTTCTAGAGAATGAAGGCAAGAACGCGGAAGACTTCGTGCTTTCGCATAATCTCTTATTAAAATAGGACGGAGAGATCGGGGGAGCTGAGCCACGCGAAGGCAACACGAATAAGGCGAATGCGAAATGAAGAGAGAGAGAGAGAGAGAGAGAAGGGGGAAGAAAGACAGGCAAAGACAAGCAAAGACAGGCTGGTCCAAGTGATGCGAAAGTATGACATGTTTTTATCATTTAATTTTGCAGACAAAGGTTCCCGGCTCTCTCCCTCGCTCCCCCCTCGCTGTCTTACTCCGTCCTTCCCTCTTTCCACGAGAGGGAGCTTCAAATCCGAAAGAAAGCTCCTTCTTTAGACGTTATCTCCTTCATTTGCCACGACTAGTTAAGAAACATCCCGTGAGATTAGAGATAGACTCCTTTTGTCTCGGGTACAAAAGGTTGCTGCCGCAGCCGGAACAGCCGGGCATTTTTTCGTCTTCCAGTAGATCTACCCTTTCGCGAATAATACGATGATTTAGCGCGGGCGATATTCGCCGGTGTGATTTAACGGCAAAATCTCGACTATTCGTAAAACTCGATCCGCCATCTCCAGTCCATGCCCCGAAAATATCCTGCGAGCGGCGGGACATAAACCATAATAATGGAACAAACGCTCTCTGTATCTTCTCCAACATTACTCAGCGCGCGACCGGCGAGTATACATTATCGGGACAAATTGGATCAATGCGTATACGGTCCATTTTATGCGTATCCGGTAAAAGAATTCCGTGATTTATCGACGGTTAGCGAAGATGATAACGCCATTAATAAAGCGCCGTATATATCATTTTGCAAAACATTTCTGCTTTCAGCGGAATAAATTCGTACGATGGATACTTAACGAACATTATCGCGTGAATCAACGCGCGTAATACGCTCGAATGCAAAGTTAACAAAATGAAGAGCTTTTCACACAATAATCGCGTAAATCCCCTTCGTCGATCATTTTCGCCGCCATCTTTTCATTTTCATTCCTCCCGGTTTTCACTCCTCGGTTCCACCACTCCTTCGCGCCGCGAGGACCGAATTAATGGATAATTGACGTGTACGCCATTTGTTCATTCAGAAAATCATTTGTACCATTGTCAATCATTCGCCGTGAGAAAAAAAATTCTCTCTCTCTCTCTCTCTCTCTCTCTCTCTCCCTCGCTTCGCGTTTACCTTTTTAGGAAAAAGGAAAAAACAAATAAACCACAGATGCGTATGCGTTTATGTCAATCGTTTTATGGCGGCTCACATTACCACCCCGCGGTGTACCATTTTTCAAGAAATATGATCTTTTGTAATAACATTGCGCATATCCATTTTATCGGGTCGGCTGATGCATTCGTGACGCGACATCCGGCAGTCGGCGAGCAACGTTACCGGCACAAAGCGACAGAGGCCGTAGAACCGACAATGTTAGGCCCGGCAATTCTTTCGCAGGAAAAATTTCCATGGTACAGGGATCTACGGGGGATCGAGGGAAGTAAGGGTGGAAGGACTGTGTGTTGAGAGGGAGAGAGAGAGAGAGAGAGAGAGAGAGAGAGGACAGCACATGGGACGGGAAAGGGGCAAAGCGACGGAAGCATCTGGGCAGACTCGCATGAAAGTTTAAACCGATGTTTTACGATGGCTTTTTGTTTCGCGTGTTTTATTGAGCAGAGAGCGGATATACACGTCAATCTCGCTCTCTTGCAATCCGCGAGAAGCCGTGGAGAGTACGACGCACTCTTTCGTTTTCTCCCCTTCTCTCTCCCTCGGTCTCTCTTTCTCGTTTTCCTTTCTCTCCCTTCCTCCCCGCCATCAACTCGAATGTTACTTTTTTCTCACTCACCCTCCTCTTGCCCCTTGCCCCACCCCTCTCTATTCCACTACCTTCCACGGTTCTCCTTCCCGTCAATCTTTTACGTTTCACCATTTTTCATCAAACTTTCAGTATAATCCGGGAGTGCGCGCGGAATGCAACGCGCGACAAAGACCGACGAATTCTTCAAAGCGGGCTTCGCTTTAAGGGCTACAAGTTTCTTTAGGCGCGTCACGTCTTTAAGGGGCCTAAAATGTTGCCGAACGACGTATTAACAATGCATTCCAGAGGGTCCTGCAGGCTGCGAGCACACCTCTCGCCATTCGCAACGGGGCGAATTCAATTTCAGGTCCTTTGATAAAACGGTATTAAAACGCGCCGCAGTTTCTCGTAATTAAATTGTCTGATGTAAATGAGACCATTTACTGCTATTTAGAAATAACGTACGGCTGGATGATAAAGCAATTTCCAACGTGGAATCGATGAAAAAGGTAAAAACGTGCGCGGAATAATAATAAAAATTTATCGTTCTTTGATGTCGCTGCCGATTACACTTATTCGCCATCCCGTTATTCGCCGGTCGGCCGGTATCGTCGGCGTAACGGTGTTATTGTTGTAACATCGGCGACCAGATAGACGATAACGCGAGCAGCATCGATCGCTCTTCGTTAGCAACTTAAACATTTCCGAATAGTTAATTACGTTAACTCGCGCCCGAGACGCGGTGCTCCGCTGTAATCTAACTTGCCAAGTTTATGTCGTCCTTTAACGATATCATATCGCGCGCATCCGACGGAGAAAGGAATGACGGCTGGAAACTTTCTCAGCCTTTTTAAACTTCTCGTTTACTCAGGTGGAAAACTCGTAAATCGATAATCCCGGGGGATGCCATGAGCGCGTTAGATCTCTCTCTCTCTCTCTCTCTCTCTCTCTCTCTCTCTCTCCCGCACTGCGACGCACACATCGAACGCAAGCATTTCGCGCCGATAGCTCGATCGCGAATATGACGCGCAGCTCAAAGCGCGCATGATTTATTTCTACCTATTTACGTTTCGGAAATGATCGCCATCGTCTTCCTGTCCGCGCGTCGATACGCGCTGCTCCTCCTCCTCTTTCCCCACCCTCGCTCTCTCTCTCTATCTCTCTCTCTCTCTCTTTCTCTCTCTCTTTCTCTTTGCGAGATTCGGGCAAATTTTATCGATTTTCAACGGCCATCCCCGCCGTACGTACGCGATCGCGTTGTTAAGTAAGCGAGCGAGCGAGCGAGCGAGCGAGCCGAGTCCGAATCCGCGCGAGAATCGCTCACGCGATGGTCTTTTAACGACTTTGCATTATTAAGCGGCGCTTACGAGACGATTGCATACGGCTACGTGTCAATTTCGGTGGTAATCTAAATTACAGTCGCGCGCGCGGTCACATTGCAGCCGGCTCGTGCGCAATTTGCGCGCAATTACGCGGCCTCGCGGCCGCGAAGAAATAATCACAACTTTTCGCGACGGCGATGTAACTGCGATCTGGCAGCATTAGTTAACTCGATGAACGAGCGCACCGTGTCATTTCGTTACACGGGGCAGGTGAGGCGAGAGGCCCGCGAGGGTCGCCTGTAAACGAGGGACGATTGTAACACTCGCTGTAATTGAAGTCTAACCTTCAATTGCCGAGTGAAAGAGTGCCCGCCTTCTATAACGCGAAATAATAAATCTGCCCCCCCCCCGCTCCTCCCCGAAAACTCTGCAATCCCAAAGTGGCTCTCCGGCAAAGTGCTTTCGACCACGACAAGCGGTTGCAAAATGCGAACGAAAGTATTACGATCCACCGTGTCCCAGCAGGCCGCGTCCCCTTGCTGCCTGAACGTTGGACGCGATGCCAAATCCGTCGCGATTGCAACGCGGTTGCTTGCGCCAGCGGAAAATTCATCTGGCGTCTCGCGAGACGGAGAAATTAGCACGCGGCGTACCCAATCATAATACTCGACTCGGGAGGGTGTGCGGAGGAATTCGCAGGGAATGAGAAGCGAGGCCAAAAGTCCTGTATAAGGAAAGAATTACGCGGCAGGATCCGTGGCATGCGAATACGTGTCGCAATGCACAAAGGTGAGCGCTGCCGACTGGTGAGCTTATATCCACGTATGCTGCCACGTAAGACGAGCGGCGGCGAAGAGATTTTTTGGGAAAGGCGAAGACGTCTCGGTGCTGCAGCCGTGCGCGCCTTCAAACCGAAAGAATGTAATTACCGGGAGGATCAAAGTCAGAGAAACGACGTCCGTGACCCGTCGGCTCTCTTCGTTCGTCGTCGTCGTCGCCGTCACCGTCACCGTCGTCGTCGTCGTCGTCGTCGTCGTCGTCGTCGTCGCCGTCGTTGCCCTCTGACGCGGAATTTAAATATCGACGAAAGTATTCGGCGTTTGACTCCCGTAACTGCTGCATTCGCCACCTTTTCCCCCTCGACACTGCCACTCAAAGACTCGCTCGCTGTCGCCTTTTCTTCGTGCGGCGGCTAAAGGGCGACGAGAGGACCGAAGAGAGAAACAAAGGCGTTATCCACTGTCAGCATCTCTCTAGAAGGCCGTTAAAAGTACACGCGAATGTTTTAAAGTCCTCGTTTCTCCCTCTCTCTCTCTCTCTCTCTCTATCTCTCTCTCTCTCTCTCTCTCTCCCTCTCGTTGTCCTTCTTCCTTGTTATCTCTAAAGCTCCGCCAAAGAAAGGCACGTTCAAGATTTCCAGTGAATCCGACAAGACTTATCGTATTCTGACTGAATGCGGCGATAAAATTATATGATATATATATATATAAATAATGGCGATATATACGAGACGAAAGTTACCGATACTGCGCTGCGGTTCTGACAATGACGCGTATTACAATCTCGCGTAATGCTGATGCGCGAACCGTTACGAATAATTGAAACCGAACGAAGAAATTTTGCATCTTTTCGTAAAAAGTAAAATACAGAGTCATGAATATAGAATTGCGCGGTAACAGCATACACGCGAATATTTCACATTATTTCGTAAATAAGTTACGGCAAAAAATTTCCGGCTATACCGGCTGCACTTTCTAATTTTCATACGCATCCAGTTTCGCGTGCATCGCGCTTTATGGGGTTTTCCTGCCAACAGACGAAAATGTAAAAATAAATGGAGAGCACGAATTCGCGATCACAGTTTAATAAAAAGTACGCGTATCGCGTAGGAGATATTTGCTTTGCATTTATATGCATTTATTAAATTTTCTCGACTTTTCCCGAAAAAGGGAACACGCGGAAGGTGCGCTCGAAACGCAGCGCCGCGACCGACGCGATTTATAAGATCAAACGGTATACACGCGCGTTGCGCGTTAATGCTACGCCTTAAACAATAAACAAATCGGTGTTCGGAGGATCTGCGGTGTTGGGGATGCACTTGTATCAACGACGTGTGCAGTGGGTATCAGGATTCTCGGTTACATCAGACAATCGCGCGTTCATCGCGAACAATCACGGTGTTTCGACTTCCTCTCGATGCTCGATCCTCGCAATTATGTCATATTACAGGGAAAAACGATTTCGCCCGATACCGTCTATTCTCCCGGCCGACAGGCGAGTATTGATTACGTAGTTTCAACGGGAAAGTTTACTCGGCGCCTTTAAAAGCTTCAAGGAAGAGTCATAGAGAGGAGAATTAAAACTTGACAGTGTCCAATTGATCGCAATACCGAGCAAGCCGGGGACGGTACTTCGCTGCTCACTTGATTCGTTGTCGCATCCACTCCGGCAGCTCCTCGCGCCGCGTCGCGAGATTTTCTGCGCGGCCGTATTTGCTGGCGCGTCGCAGCCCGCCTCAGTTTCAGCCTCGGTAAGCTTCTGGTTTACCGTCATTTGTTATTGCCCGGTCGAATATTGCTCGAAGTGTGCTCGAATAAATTGAAATCGATCAACTGAAGTTAAACAGAATTTCTCGATTCAATCCCGAGACACAGTGTGTGTTGCCGGGTAAACTTATTTATATATTGCCTTGACTTTGCCGGGAGAAATAAATGACAATATATGCATTCTATCGGACTTTAAGCATACAGGCAAAGAAATCCCATAGCAATCTCGGTTCGCAAACAGAGCCCTATTTATATACATATATCTTACACGCGCGCAGCAAAGCCGAAGAAACATCCAGCAGGTTCGCGGGAAACAGAATATAAATTCTTACGACCCCTCGCGAATACTAAGACCCCGAGTACTCGTCCATTATGGTTATCGCGGGACCATCCGCGATCGACCGCGCGTATCTCTGCGCGAGACTTTCAGATACGAAATTTTGCATATTTTTTCCAAATTCATACTGTTTTATTGCAATTTACGTTTCTGCAATTTCTCGTCGCGGCTGGCACGGCTCGAATAGACACACACATGGCCGCGCATTTCCGTATTGCAGCGAAACGAGATCATAAGACATACTCGTATATATATATATATAAATATATATATATAATTTGAACTCTGAATCGAATCTGATTTACTCCTCGTGGCCGCATGTTCTTCCGACACAACCGACCGTTGTGAATATGCGACGATTCCGAGTCTTACCGAAATGAAATTGTCCACGTCAAGTCGTATATCGAATATCCATATATTTCTAGGATGGTTGTGACCAAAGTTGAATCTAGATGCGAATATATAGCTCCCTAGCTGTTTTCCAAGCATGCTCCACCGCGCCGTTAAAATAGCGTGCTATTCAGTGCACGTCGCGTTAACACAATACAAGGTCTCGATTTGAAGGACTCTGCCGAATGTGGCACGGACGCGCACAAAACCGTTCAAAGTTGCCATCGACGCGAATAATCCAGCCAACGACGAATGGACACTTCTGCACTTTCAGACTGCCATCGAGAACGGACGCGAGAATGGACAGCCCGGGATGAGGGGCTGGGCGAGAGCAAGCTCGAACATATCCGCGGGTATCGCGCGCGAGATGCGTGGATCCAGGAAGCGCATTTCTCGGACGGGGTAAACACTCGCTGCTGCGACTGCATGTGCAGAGCGCGGAGCGACTCTCGGGCCACGCGTTTAGAATGTTTCGCGAGACGAGGAGCCACTTGAAGGGGAAACGCATTCCACGGGATGGGTGTTCACGGGATGAGAGGCTGCCGCCGAAAGCTCGCCCCCTCTCGCTTAACCTTAGCGAACGCGTACGTGCTTTCTGTCAAGAATGCCTAGCGCATCGTTCGTCGTCGAGCTGCCGGCGCGCAACTATGGCCAAACTTCGTTTTACGCGAGTCACCCCGGGAGTGTAACGCGCAAAATTCACTCGGCGAAAGAGCGGCTACGTTTAAGCCCGCTTTCCGACTTGTGCGCGCCTTCTCCGGCTTTGTCGCGATTCAAGCGCGAGCGCGAGCGCCTCTCCGTTCCCGAGCGATTTATTAAAGCGTACGACGTACATACATATCGTCGAAAGTGAAACCTCCTCCCCCTCCTTCTCCTCTTCCAGGCTCCAGGTCACTCACGCGCGCGCGCGCGCGCGCGCGCGCGCCGAGTAGATTTGAACCCTTTAACGCCCGACTTTAAATACAAGTGTTTTAAGAATAAAATTTGAGTTTTTTTTAACTGACACTGTAAGTAGTGATAACCAAAAGAAATATCAGAATTTTATGTCTACGAAAAAAGGGTACGGAATTTTCTGACGTATCAAATGATTCTTGATTTCATTCAAAGCGTCTTCTTCTTGTTCCTTTTGTTTATCGTTTACTGGTAAATATGACCTGGATCCTAAAAGCATATGTGCGAAAGGAGCAATCGGAGAAAACAGAGAAAAATGAAGGGTTATCTATACGACGTAACTCTGATAGTCACAGCTTGATATTTTTCAGCTGAAACTTTACTTTATATTTGTGAGTGAAGTTTATCATTCCAGAGCGTCAAGCTTGCTATTTCAGAAGAATATCTTATAGATTTAGACCATTTAGATTTTAGTCAATCGTCCCTTCATTTTTCGCTTCATAAAAAACTGCAGGTCACCAGGTTTCACGAAAATAGGTTGATTTCTTGATTTTCGTGTCCACCACATTGGATTCGCCACTTTGAATTTCTCTTAATTTCACATTTTGCATCTGAGAGAGCTTTCAAATGTATAAAATTACAACAGATACCAATCTATTCATTTATAGCGCACTTCTAGACGTCAGTAACAATGCTGACTATGCCTGCTTGGAATTTGACAAAGCATGTTTCATCATTAAAACTGAGCTAAAAACAAACTAAACCGAATCTACATACAATCTATATACCCCATTTCTCAGAAGAAGAATTCACCTTTACGGTGCAGGTGCAAAGAAAACGGAAATATCTCCTCTTTTGCCTAAGTTATGGATTCTTAAATGCGTTTCCGGTAACTATATACAGTTACCAGTAGGCGTTAAAGGGTTAAGCAAATCACGGTTGCGCGCGCGCCAAGCTTTGCGGAGATAGGAAACTACATAATCGTATCATAGGAAGCTGGCAAACTCGTATCAACTTGTCCACAAACTTTACTCTACGCGCGCATTGTTGTCGCTCTTAAAAGACGAGCGTGGCCGCTTGTAATTCATTGAAAGAACGGCACCGGGCACAGCGGCGGGCTTTTTGGAATCGCCGGACTCGTCCAGTCGCTGCTGCTGGAAAACGATTTACGAGGATTGATCTTTTATTATTTAAACGACGGTCTCGCGATCTCGGAATATGCATGGAATGCACATTTGCCGGCGACCCGCCACACACAAAGCAGTGTGTTTCCCTCAGGGGCAATTGTAAATTTCTCGCTGTAACGAGGCCGGCGCTGAACAAAATTTCGTTGTTATTCTCTCGCACGTATGCAACGTTACGCTCGACGCGATCAAATAAATCAAGACGCATATGAGGGGCGATATGAGGCTAAAAAGTGCGCGATATTTACTCCGACCCTTTCAGCCCGATTTTCGTTGCTCGCTCCTCTTCAACAACACGGGACACACACGGTTGAGTGTGAAAAATGTTTCAAGTTCAGCGAACACATAACGCGCAGCTTTTATCGCGCGCGCAAATCTTCCCGGGCGCGGGACGGGCAGAGGAAGGGGCAAAAAATCACGATTGATAAAGCCGCGCGGAAAGATCGCGATCGCGCGCGGAATCCCCGATGTTGCATGCCTCATCGTTAGCAATACGCGCGCCGTATGCGCCGCGTTTAGATACATCTGCCCGTAAATATTTTACATCGTTCCCATAACGACGGCTACATCAATTGCGCAGCGATTTGTCAGACTTATCCAATTTTACCGACGCCGCATTTCCCTATCGAGCATGTCTATTGCAGAGCTGCATTTTGAGTGTTCCGCTGAACGCTGTATCGGCTGACGCGCACATTCGCCGCCGGGCATTTAAAGGACCGTTTAAACTCCTGTACCAGGCAATTATCCGCGAAATGGACTGCAGAAACAACGTGAGCGATTGGCGCACGAATGTCGCACTCGATGAATTAACGACAGGCGACAGTTTGGAGTCGCAAAAACGCAAGACAGCGAGACTGCTTCGCTGCTCGACGAAGTCGAGTCGACGCGCGTCGTCTCGTCTTGCGCGCTCGATACTTCGCGTATCCCGGCGTAATTTTGCTCAAAAACACGAACAAGATCCGCGCGCAAGATACAAAAGAAACGTACGAACACAAACGGTAGAATGCGAGTCGAAATCTTGAACGGAAAAGCGCTCTTTTCGGTGCAGACAGAGAGCTCCGCACGGAGCTCCTATTAGATTCTCATACCCGTTTCTCATCCCCGCCGCATTCCTTTCCCTCTTTCTCCCCTCTCTTTCTCATTTCACCCTCTTTCGCCGCTCGGACACGCGTGTGTCCGTAATGGACACACACGTGTCCGTAATCGCGAGTCCGTGTCCAAGCCGCGCTCCGATAAAAGGCGGGCGGGCGATCCGCGACCGAGCAGACAAACCGAAGCCACTTCAGCCCTCGGAGGGAGGGAGGGGGGGGGAAGTAGACATCCCCTCGCTCGCGCGCGGGCGGTACGGCGAGGCGGCTGTGTATATATACGGTACCGGCGGTAATACATAATAAGATACGAACGGAGGGCATGCGGCATAATCATATATCATAGGTTAGTGCGGTGTGGCGAAGTATTCCTCCGTCTGCGCGGAAAAGCGCGCGCGCGCGCACACACACACACAGCGGCAACGGGACCACTATCGCCATCACTACCACCGTCACATCCACCGCTCGCGCATAGACGCGCGCGAAGACTACCCTGCGGGGCCCTCTCTGCCTCCGACCCTTCACTCCTCCGCCCGCCGCCAAGTCCTGTCTCCCTTCGGCTCCTTTCGCCCTCGCCTCTCTCTCTCTCTCTCTCTCTCTGTCTGTGCTGTGTGTATTCCCTGCCCGACCACCACCGACACGAAACTCCGCCACGGTGTACACGTATGCGGCTAACACCCGCATTCGAAACAAACGCTCATGCGGCCGTGTGCACGAGGGATTTGGTGCTGTTCCCTTAACTTTTCGAGCAAGAAAGCCGGAAGGAAACTTCCCCGGGCGGGCGGGCGGGTGGGCGACACTGCGGGGGTAAACGGTTTGGTCAATGAATAAATAGAAAAGCGGGGGAAAACTTGACGTACTAAAACGCTTCTGGATCTCGGCCGCGCACACGCGTACCTGGGGATGCAGCCGTAATCACGGAACTGTCCGACGCAGTAACAGAGAGCGTACTGCCGTTGAATTATAGCCGGTGTGAATAAAAAGATGTACGGCCCTAGCCCCGCGACGGCGGGGGGATGGGAAAGGGCGCGCGGTGGAATCGATGAAAAACTTGGGCTGCGGCTGAAACTTCGAAATTTAAGCGCGTTACACGTCGCTTTATACGCGCACCGCTAGTAGTCTTACGCTCACGTTATCGCCCGGGTGCCGATATCGGGCCCGCGCTGAGAGCGCGCGACGCGCGCACTGAAAAATGCGATCTCGCGCGCGCGCGCGCGCGGAAATTCGCGAGCGGGGCCGTTGGCGCGATTCTCGCGCAATCTATGCAAATGCGACTTACTACACCGGCTGTGCGTACCGGGGAAATGAGTTGCGAGTCACGGCGCGACGAGCCACCGAAAGTACGAACTTTGTGATAAAGTGTTGTTTAAAAATTAAAACGCATAGAGTAACAAAATCGCCTTTCTCACAGCTACTAAATCTCGGCGGGGAGATGTATGTGCGCGCACGCGCGTGCCAGAAAAAGATTCTTCCTCGCGCGAGGAGCAGAGGCGTTACTACGTAGCGCGCTCTTGAGATTTTACACGCTCTATCATTTTTTTTTCTTTTTCTTTTTCTTTTTTTTTAAGAGGAAAGTGGAAAATCGCGGCTGCGAGAGTGGAGTATCGTCGAGATGAAGAAGGAGGAGGAGGTGGAGAAAGAGCAGAAAGATGCGATAGCCGCCGCCGCCGCCGCCGTCGGATTGGTCGCCCATTAATATGTACACAATACGACGGAGTCGACGAGAGACGGAATCGCCGCTAAGAATAGCCGAGATCCATCCGCGAATTTACGAGCGTCCGCGCCGATTAGAATAACTCATAAATTGTCGCGGGGATTCGCGCGGTATCGATTCCATTCCGACCGGTATAATCAATTAATAGCGGACGAATTGAAATTCAAGCACTAGCGAAACCGTAGCGGTTATTGCGGTCGCAACCGAAAGTGACGTCATTGTAAATCAATTTTCTGCTCTCGCGGTGTATCGACGGCTGAACGGGAAATCGATTGCTACGGCGCCGTAATGCGAGAATCTCCGATTTGTTTATTTTCGGCACTATCCTTCTCTCTCTCTCTCTCTCTCTCTCTCTCTCTCTCTCTGCATTTTGTAGGTAATTAACATAACATGCACGGATTATCGAGCCATGTCGCTGGTCCCTCGCCGCTCACAATTCACATTAGACAGTCCGTTCGCGAAAGACATTCGCACGAAACGTCACGCACCATCGTCAGAGAGAGAGAGAGAGAGAGAGAGAGAGAGCGGCGCCACCACGGGGTGGTGGCGCAACAAAGTCCACCCGCTCGCATCCTTTAATTTCTCTCTATTACATCGTAATCGATATCGCGTCGCCGTGGAACGGCGGTGTCGTGAAATAAATTTCTAACGGACAGTCGAGTGCGACTCTCCGCATCGGGGCGAAACAAATTCGGTGCGAGAGGGCGGTGCGACGGCGTAGGGAGGGGAGGGCAGGGGGCAAGAGAGAGAGAGAGAGAGAGAGAGAGAAAAGGGCTACCTCCCGGGGAAGAGTGATTTACAGCATTAAGCGCTCGCGAGAACGCCGGTGCTTTTCCTGCGCGAAATAGTTGTCGCACGTGTTCGCGACGGTAAAAAGAATCAATTAGACGCGGGAGCGTGAGCGAGGTCGATGCACCTCGAAGGCACCGAGCACCGATATTTACAGCGTAATTAACGTTTGAGCCGACACGGAGGATTGTCACAGGGTTTACCCGAGGGGACGCCCCGGCGCGCCCCCGCTGGTACGCGTCGCCGTACGTGTACGCGCGCGCGCGCGCGCGCGCGCGGAAAGTAAGCGAGTGTCCCGTAAATTTCTTACGATAGCATTTCCGTGACTTATTACCGCAGCAGGCGAGAAGCGTCGGCGGCGCCCGCGCGCCGACTAATGGCGCCATGTGGCTGGGAAATAAGAAGGCATAAGTAAGAAAACGTACAAACCCGAGCCGCCCCCTCGCCCCGGGCGCGCCCGCGCGCGCGCCGCATCGGCCGTAATGTTAAACGACAAGCGGTAGGACCGGGGCCGCCCTTCGTCATGCGAAAGTCTCCGAGGGACGGCGGCCTTACCCCATTAAGTGTACTTATATATAAGATAGCGGCGCGCTCGGCGCCGAGGGCACATCAATCACGATAATAGGACAATAAATATCTGACCGGTGGACGAGTGGGCCGGCTAAGGTCAAAAGTGCAGCAGCTTGCAATTTCTGCCCGATTTCCTGCCGCGATGCTCGCACACCCCGCTCGCTCTCGCGATAACTCAACCTTCGCATCTGCAATAATCTGCGATCGCTCCCCTACACCGCGCGAGACTAAGCCGCGCGCATTAAAGCGCCTCGAACCGATGCCCTCCTCCTGCCGCCCCCTCAGCCGGTGTTGAAATACGCAATATTCTGTGCGTACGAGTGTCTGTGGTGCGTATGTGTGCGGGAATTCGATAGTTTGCAGACAAGATTCGCCGCCGACGCAGCACCCTCCCTCGCAGCGCGTAGGCTGCAAAAGACGAAACGGATTTCGCGCTTGGCCGAACGGAAAATTTCGCGATTTTGTTTACGCGATGGCACTGGGGTGAGAGGCCGCGAGATCGGGGTAGAGGGAGGAGGGATAATACAGATGCTGAGAAATCCAGATTCTCTCTCTCTCTCTCTCTCGCACGTGCGCGCGCGTCGGGCATCTGTTCGTGAATATCGACGTCGGTTCGTGTCTTTTGGTGCGCGCGGCCATGCAACGAGGCCGGAAGCTTATTCGGAGCTTTCGCCGCGCGAAAGTTGGCGTATGCGCGGCTAAACTGTTATCGAGCTTCTTCTTTCGTCGCGCGTCTTATCCCCAGCGATGTGAGCGCGTATCTGGAAAATACACACGGAACGACGACGGGATGTCTCGCTCGTTCGTTCCCCCCGCCCCGTTCGACCGCTCGACGATCAGCTCGGCGACGCTAGTACGAAGGAATAACGCCTTAATGAAGAGCCGAGGAGCACAGTCTCGCGTAGAAGCGGTCGCGAGAATGGACGTCGAACATCGACGGGCACTCGGAACTTCCTCACGAGGACAGCTGGAAATATCAGCTCTCGGCCCGACAGCGGCATGCGCTTCGCGACGGCGAGCGGTTTATTCGAAACGGAAGTTTAGATATACGCGCGCGGGGTAGTACGGGGGGGGGTGGTGGCGCAGTGTATCGGACGCGGAAACTTCATCTTTTAATATATAAATATGGCGGCGGAGAGATGGGGCTCAACACACAGCGGTAAGGCGCGTGTGCATTAACTGTTCCGAAAGTACGACATGTATAAACTTGCTTTCCTCCTCCTGTATAAACCATAAAACAACGGACCGGCTCGGCGGACGACCTCGCGCAAGCCGGGCTAACTATTAAAAGTTGCAAATTGCTGCAGACACACTGCGGGCCCCGTGCTCGCGCGCACCGGCCGTCTTGGGCACTCGCTCGCCCGCTCGCCCGCTCGCCCGCTCGCTCGCTCGCGGTTGCGCCCGCGCCTTCGCGTCCTGTCCTAACTTACTTACTTAGCAGACTTACTCGCTTCCTTACTTATATAGTCGCTCGCTCGCTCGCTCGCTCGTTTACTTACTTATTCCCCGTCTCGTATTCCTTATCCCTCGCCCCTCGCCCCCTGTCCCGCGCCCTGTCGCACACTTTTCCGCGCGACGGTTTCCCTCGGTTAGCGTTACTTGTTCCACCGTCGTTTCCGCCTTTCTGGAGCAGCCAATCGAGGCTGGCTCGGAAACGGGCCGAGGAGCGCCGCGACGGCGACGACGGAGCGAGAGGGAACGTCGTGGTGGATCGCGAATAACGCGAACGCCGGGCCGCCGCTCTCTCTCTCTCTCTCTCTCTCTCTCTCTCTGCGGTGTCGTGTTATTTTTGCGAGCGCGGCGCGTTCGTCAGAGACAAAGTCGCGCGCGACTGATAAAAGCGGCCAACTGCCGTCCGCGGCATACTTAACGAAGCAATCAGCTCAGTGAGGAATGATTCATAACCACGTTATACTACATAATAGATGATAACGTGGATTATTTAACTTCCATACGCGCCGACTGCCGTCCGATATATACGGACTACCCAGGCAGGCCATTCGCCACGGTTAGTTTACTGTTTAGTTGCGGCGTCCCGATGCCGCGTCCAAATATATTTTGTAAAATAGTTTACGATATACGCGGCTGGCTGGTAATCGTACAAAGCACCGCGCGCACGTAAATGCTTTATCAAGCGGGACGGAGTATTTTGCCTCTGTTCGCACATTTCGCCATAATTCGGTTCAATTATCATTCGATTATATTGGTTTTAGTGGCGCGCATTTAGCAACAGCGCGCAAATGCGGGCTCGTGAAATTACGAAAAATACGGCCGCTCGCATGGGGGAACGTAAATCTCGCGGATAGTTCGACGCGTCGACGAAATCGATTAATGACGCGTATCAATTCTTTCAGCGCGCGCGCGCCCGCGCGCGCGTTATAAAACTCGCGCACGAATTTCCAAAGCGTCGCGATGAAAATGCCTGCTCCTTGCCGTTGCACACAGTCTCTCCTCGCACCCGCGGAATTTTCGCGCTGGGTGCATTTTACATCGCGCTACTTTCGTCCCGATAGCTAGAAATTATTCGTTACGGCCGATCGCGCCGTGTTAGTTTTTTTATGGCCAATAATAAAATATTCAAACGGCCTTCGTGAAAATTGCTGTCGAAAACGCAATAAACTTGCTTGAAAATCATGACGTTAGCGCGCACATTTTCCGGTTATTTTTTTTTCCTTCTTTCCCCCTCCCCCTTTTTTATTTCAAATGATATTTTTAACGGGGTATTTCGCATGCGTCGCATACGTTGCAATTTTACAGACTGTTTCGCCGTTACATCGGTTAGTGGCGAAATAAAATACACAGAGGCTCGCGCGCGCGCGCGCGCGCGTCGATTGTAACGTTGTTCCTCGTCGGTTTCCGTTAAATATAAATCGACCGGCCAACGTATGACCCGCGATACGAGGGCAAGAGCGAGGAAAAAATTCATTCGTCCACGCGCGCTCTTTAAAGTAATCGCCGGTGCTATAACACAGCCGCGCCTTAAAACACTTTTTCGACACTTGAACGCTCCCCTCCCGACCCGCGCGGCCTACGCGCTGGTTTCATAAACCCTCGTAACCCAGCAAGGTTAAATACCCTGTCGCTCCGACCCGGGGACCGCGCGCGGAGTTAAACGACACCGAGGTTGGCTGTGCCAACGGCCAAGAAAATGAAAAGTAACGATTCAATATCAGCGCCACGCGCGTTGCGTGTACCGAATTAACACGTACTGATACGGCCTGTATGTCGTCCACGCCGGTGACATCATTCTTCCATTAATCCTGTCTACATTTTCTGCGTATCGTGCCGCACGGCTTTTATTACACGCGCACTTCGACCGTAACATTTTACTCTTTCTCGCTTATATCATGCTCGCGAAATCTATCACCATTAATTAGCGATAGGATCGCGTACAAGAACGAGATCGACCTGACGCGGAACGCGGTGCGCGATCAAAGGAGACTTTCGTCTCTCTCTGTGTGAGGTCTTTTTACTTCTCTCTCTCTCTCTCTCTCTCTCTCTCTTTTTTTTCTTTATAAACTTTGTACTCGGGTGAAGCGATACGCGTTCTCAATATGTCGAGATGGACTAAAAAGTGAGAATTTTCAGAAAATGGAAAATAACACCGCGCGTTTCGAGAAAGAAATATTATATAAAATATAAAAAAATATACACACACACACATATATATATATGTGTGTGTGTGTGTATATCTCGGCGGGTTCGATGCGTGTTTTCACGTGGAATTTTCCCGGACGGTTCATTAATCAATTGCCAATAACATTTCGCGGACGTCGATATTGGATTATCTAAAGGGGGTCGTTGATAAAAGCGCCGTGTATGAATTCTAGCGCGCTAGTTCTCCGTCGTCGCGAAATACACGAAACCGATGACACGTCACGCGTACACGCGACCGTAACCACGCCACGCCGCCGGCATGAATTAGCCGTCGACTAGTCCCTTTCGCAATCGTCTGCTTCGGCGCGCGCGCGCGCGCGCGTTTACGATAAATACGCTACAGCGAAACTTACTTCACAGCTGGTGCCTGGCTGCTTCGCGCCGCGTTTGCGTATCTTCATTTTTTCCCCGGCATACGACTCCGATCCCGCCGAAATGACTTTTACTATCTATCGAATATCTGCGACGCCACGAGCGGGTACATGGCGATGCATAAAGAATCCAGTTTACGGCGTCTGTTAGGACTCGACGATACCCGACATGTCCCATTTCCGTCGTCCGACGTCTTCCCCAAAGTGAAACCACTTCCTCGCCGGGGCGGAATCTGTAGATCCGATTTAGAAGTAATGTGATCGATTCTCCCAAGTTTGTCCTAAGAAATGCCCGCGAGTTTCACTCGCCAAAGCAAGCCAGCAGCAATATGTATGAGAAATGTACGAGAACGCTTCAAGAGCGAGAATGATAGCTCGACGGCGGCTTCGGTCAGCGCTATTTGATGCGACAAATTGCAGTTAGCTGCCGGCAACTATCGAGTTAACGGGAGGGGGGAGGGGGAGGGGCTATCCTTGAGCTTTCGCGCGCGACGAATGATTTGATAAAATTCCGTCTCTCTTATTGTACATTAATGTGCGACAATCAAATGAACGGCGCGCGTGCGCGCACGTGCTGTACCGTATTACGCTTCATTATTAGCATATTAAGATTTAAAAAATTTCATTAAAAACGTTATCTTTACGCGGCGCATTAAAAATTGTGCAGCTGAATTATTGCACCGGCGGCGTACGCGGAAACAGTTGGACGCGTTTATTAATGCCCACGTGGTGTGCATTAAAGTTCCCCGGGCTTTCTGAAACGTGTTGTCTCCCTTTTGACCCGCGCATTGCATTATCACGTGGCATTAAACGTGCTTTTTCGTTTTTTAAATGTTCCAGGAGATGAAAGTTAACTGGGCGACGTCGCCGGGTAACCAACCAAAGCAGGACACGAGCAGTAAGTACACCCAGTTCTCAGATTTTTCATCGTTACACGAAAAAGAAAAGAATATCTAGCGCGGTGCGTTTCGCCTTTGATCCTTGCCCGACTTGTTGGACTCGCGTACTAATTGGTCAGAGCGAAGAATTACTACAGAAGAGAGGGAGAGAGAGAGAGAGAGAGAGAGAGAGAGAGGGAGTTTTTGAAGCTGCTCCACCGCAGGGAGCGAGGAGCATCTTTGGGTAAATTATGCAGCGCACTTTATGCAAAAATATGAAAATACCCGCGTCGGACGATAATAGCGCCGGCCGATAAACAGCTGAAACTGATTCTCCGTATCCGACATTTCCACATTAATCTAGCGTTTATTAAACGTTAATAAAATGTAGCGGCATTAATACAAAGCGATTATATCTAATTTACAAAATTTGTGCCAGAAATTTATTATTATTTGATCAGAAACGTACTTACGCACACGCACGCACACACGTGCGTGTGATCAAACGTATTATTGTGGCTTATTCATCGTTATTGCATCGTGCGACATTAACACAATGCACTTGGCTTTTTCGATATGCGTCATTTATTAAAATAATACACGTCAACGCGTACGCATACGAGATACACGTGTGCCCAATTAAACTTTGATAATTAATTTATTATTCCTGTCACAGCGCTTCTAATTCATATGTGATTTGGTGAACAAATTATTTTCGTTGACGCACACCGCCGCGCCGTAAGTGTGCGGCCAGTCGCGATATGATTACGGTAAATTGCGACCACAGGAATTTCGAAAGTTTCGCGAGCCCTAGCGATACGCGTCTGTGATTCGAGGAAGAATTTCGGATGCCGATTTTCTCCGATCTTATTACTATTTCATTTCTGCTATTCAAATACGCCGACTCGTGTATCGCTTCCGCGAAAAAATACTATTCACACGTATATTTCGCGTATGGAGAATATCTCTCTTTCATGCGAAGCTTCATGAGATCTTTATCACATGTACATATAATTTCTCTTTTAATAATTATTACGCATACAAAGCCCGTTATCGCGGAATAAAAATTATATTAATTCAATGACTAAAATAAAATAATTGAATATCGGTCATATACATGTGCGTATTAAATTAATATTTTACTAAAAAAAATATGTATTGCAGGTACATTGTTAATAACATCGTTTTACCTTGATTCCACGCGAGTACAATTACTCGCACCGTTAATCGAATATTTGATATCAACCGGCGCTCGAGATATTTATTAATCAGCAACGTTCTGGGGCAACGAGAACCCGTGCGCAATTTTTCACGCAAAGTATACATGTATTATATGTATTATATATATATATATATATACACACATATATACATATGTATATACACATAATACAGTTTCATAGAAAAAAATTTCTATAAAAGTCGCGTTTTGATACGAGATTTTTATTGAGTTACGCGTATACCTTTCTATGCTAGTTGCAAACAAAGTATAC
>NW_020230005.1:1812314-1867314 GCF_003227715.2 Harpegnathos saltator
AAAGCTAAATCTCTGGCGTTCTCGCGCGAGAGATACGACACGCGCTGGCGCTTCGTAATCTCGTCGCTCGTCTGGAGAGATGCCCGGAGATATAATGGGAAGGCAAAGAAAACGGGAAGCAATTCTTCTTTTGCAAGCCGGGACCGTCGCGAAAACCGTCGCCGCAGTCGTGTGAGTCACGTTATAAAGCAGAATCCCGGCCGCGAATCGCTCGCCGCATCGAGCGCGTCTATAATTCCTACGGCGCGAAACTGCAAATAACATCTCGCGGCCAAGAGTCGGACTGCCGCCCGGCGGCGACATTCGCGAGGGATCGGAACGGGATGCACGGATATAACGCTCGCGCGGAATGTCTCTGCGATATGGCGGGCAGGTAGGTTGTATTAATTCCAGGTTCAGTAGCAGCTGTTGGACAGCGACTTTAAGAGCGGTCGTTCATGCGAATGTCGTAATACGCAGTCACGGGATCCAACGTGCGCCCGAGGTTTATTCCGCAAAGATGAAAATATAGCGGCGGCGGGAGCGTAACAAACGGCGATGGTACGAGCGGCGAATCGCGATAAAATATTTTGGACTTTCGCGCCCCCGCCCGCGACGTGTTTATCGTCGGACGCAGCCGCGCAGCCGGTAGGTAGTAAGTGGGGCTTCATAATTTTTGCTCGAAACAAGTAGCGGTTACTCGCTGTAAGGAGCAAAGGAGATCTTTACACCTTTTAAGAGAAATTATCAACTCCAGCCGCGCGCGCGCGCGCGCGCGTGATTGCATTCTTCAATGTGCACATGGATGTGTTACGAAAGTGTGTGTGTGTAGAACACACGTGCTCGATTGCGCGCCGGCCGGAATTCGCTAAAATTATCGGCGCGCGAAACTTAAAGCGACGCGCAATATGTGGCGCGATTTGCATAATTGCGACTCGTGTAATTGCAATTTCAATTATCTCAATCGCTATGCAGATCTGCCTATAATCCCTTATAGTGATAGTGACCCCGATATTATAGATCAATTTCACGGCAAACCCCCTTTAATAGCGACATGCAATCTCCGCGCCCACCTTGCCGCGGCCGCAAATAGATACCGACCCATCGCTAGATATAAAAGGAGGAAGTTCGGAAAAGAGAGGGAAATTCTCCCTGCTCCACTTTCTACCTTTGATCGTTGACAGGAAAGGACTCGAGGGGGAGGCACGCCGGGGGAAAGGATGCGAGAAGAGAAAACGAGACCAAAGAACGAGAGAGAGAGAGAGAGAGAGAGAGAGAGAGAGAGAGAGAGAGAACCGGGAGAAAGAGAAAAAGAGGACGACGGGCAGTCGCGGCTGGAGGGGGGGAGAAGCGGGGGAAGATAAACAGAGAATGAGGATTGTAGGGCCGTGGCGAAAAGCGCGGGATTGGGTTTGGCTGGTTGACTGCGTAATCGTGCATCGTTTTTCCTGCATTATGAATCGCAACCGGGGGATAATCGTGCCAGTATTTACGAGGCTTTTCGACACAAAGGGGGTTACAACCCGAGCTTCGCTCCCGTATTCCGTTTTACCCCCGCCGAGAGGCGGGCGGGCGCGCGCGCGCGCCGTTAGCGGCCATAAGCCGTGCGTGCGTCTTTGCCCGTTTACGCACATTAGCGTCCGCTCTCTGTCGCCGTTATTAGCAAGACTCAAGCTCCGTTTCTCACATTCGCGTTTCGCTCGCGTGTCAGCTCGCGAGCTCACGAAAGTAACCAGCCGAGAGTGCGTCGCGCCCTCGCGAGGGCGGCCCTTCGCGCCGCCGCCGCCGCCGCCGCCGCCGCCCCCGCTGCTGGTCCCTGTTTCGCAGGCGGAAGTCCTGCCGCCCGGCGGCAGTCGTTCGCCATCGCGTATTTGTATTTTCCCGTTCACGATGATACGATCGATCTTCCTGCGAGCTGACTGTAAATCTGGTTTAGTCGGCGACTCGTCGATGCTCGCCGGCTCGCCAATAAATTACGAAGAATATCGTCGTTGATACGTCGGAATAGAGAGTGCTCGGCGTGGTGAAACTAGGAGCGAAAATGCAAAACGGAGGTGGGGGAGGGGGAGGGAGGGGGTAGAAGGAGAAAGGGAACGGGAGCAGCGCATCGCCGTTGCTGTATACGTCGCACGTTGCAGGTACGCGATTCAATATCGGTATCAATTATAACGCGCGGGCGAGATTGCTCATTTACATGTACGCGCCGCGGCAACACCGCCGCTGTTCTAATGTACGTACATTTGCGCGAGGAATCCGCGTTTAACTGGCGACACGATGCAGATCAACGGACCGAGAGAATAGGATGAGCCGCGGGAGACAAGTGCATCGCGCATTCTCTTTGTTTACGCTGTTGCGTCAAAGCCCACACGCTCAAGCACACCCGGGCAACACGTGCGTGCAACATGCACAAACAAATGTACACACACACACACACAAACAACCCCCGCGCGCCGCCACCTCCGCCCATTCCAAGCTTGCGGTGCAACGACGCTTCGCGGTGCGTCGTGCGGCGAAGGCTCTGTCGTTGGCATTTGTGGGCAGCTCACGACCGATGAGAGAGAATCGGTAAACCACGATGCGGTATCATATCGAGATCGAATCTTGGGTCGGCCTCATACATGAGCTAATAGCTACGAGGATTAGGTCCCCGCTATACCGCTGCGGAGGTGTACCGTATATATCGATACGATAATCAAGGCCGATAATCAAAGCCGGCGCGGGCTTTCGAGCGATCGCGCGGAGAAATAGCAGAGTAAGAGCGCCACCTGGCGCAAACGCGCCAGATCTCGCGCAATCGGCGCGTGGGCGATAATTCGGGAAAAGTATCGCTTGAGAATCAATCGCTCAATGGTACGGGGCCGCGCTCCTATCGGTATCGAGCGAGACAATTTGGAAAAGTCCTCCTGCTTCGCGCGTGCCGACCCCGACCGACAGGATTTGCGAACGCGCGCTCGCGCGGATGAGGAGAAGAGCAAGGGGGAGTATGCGCGCGAGAAAAAAGAAGAGAAACAAACAAACGCATCTCATCAAGTCGTCGGCGGAGATTATTTATTCATAATTCCCCGCGTAAGCGCAAAGCGCTAAATAATGCCGTGTCCCGTAATCAAGTCCCCGGCCGGAGCGGGAAGCATTAATGAAGTGTACGGAGTAATGAAGTGAAAGAAACGTGAGACTTTCATCGGGATAAAAGAAACATATATAGATATATCATACCCGGTAATGCCCGCGCGTATCCGGGAATACCAAGCCGATGTTTACCACACACACGGGGAGGATCTGAGTACCGTCGCTTTTGTCGCAAAAGCGCGGACACCCGATACGCGTGCGCGCGCCCGGCGCTCAGTAGCGTATAATCACAGGTGCAGGCTGAAGCTCAGCCAGTTCTGTTCCGCACGTTCGGATGTAATTACCCAGGCGCAAAAACGTACGCGAGAAATTATTATATCTCGCTTCCGGGCGACCGTGTCCCGAAAACAATCAAATCCGCGCGCAATTTCTAGTCCGCGACCGGTTACAAAGGAAGTTCGAGCGAGGGAAATTCGTTATTCTCCCGTGTTCCCTCTTTCTCTCTGCCTCTTCCCCCCCCCCTCTCTCTCTCTCTCTCTCTCTTTCGCTCCTTCTTTTCCTCCCTGCCTCCCCCACGTCTCTCTCTCTCTCTCTCTCTCTCTCTCTCTCTCTCTCGCTCTCGCTCTGTCGAGGCCGAAGCTTTAAGGATTATTTTCACGTGCGCCCATCGGCGTTTCGCTGATGGAAGGATACGCGCTTTAATCAAGTTAATGCAACCACGCGCCCTACCCCAACCCCGTTCCTCGTATTGCCGTCTATACGTGGCGACCTCCTCCACGTGTGCGCGCAACCGACACGTATGAACACGTGCACACGTGGGATGACTTTTATGTGCGGTACACACTTTGGGAACGGTGCCACCGCGTGCCAACCGGAAGTACGAACTATCGGCCGCTTTCTACGAGCACGTTTCTCACAGATTGGTTCGAAGAAAAATGTCGGGCCAATTTTGAAGTCACTTTTTCAGCGCGCCGCGCGCCGGACGAGGGACGGCCGGACACGACCGGCACCGTTCCTCGTCCTGTCGCGCTTTTCATTGCTCGAGGAGACACACGACCCCCGCCCGCACGCACGCGCGCGCGTGCGGGCGAGTGCGTATTTCAACAAATATTATCAGACGTAACGGTGTTGACGCGTGCGCGACCCGAACGTTTGTCACGACGCTTGTAACCCGAATTTCGGCCAAATCGCTCGCTCGTGCGCGATGACAGCCGCGCGATAAATCTCCGCGCGTGTGACGCATGTCCTCCACGGTAAAGATGCGGTGATCTGTGGAGCACCATCTTTCTTGATTTTCGCCGAAATACCGTCGGCGCCTCGTAAAACATTTCTTTCATCTGAATACGCGCGATTTATGTAATAGGAGATAAAACGTCGCGGCGGGCAAAGGGGGAAGAAAGTTGGAGACTGTTGAGCGGCTGAGTGATCGTTATAGCGTTAGCTATAATGATTTCCACTTGACGCGCCTTCGACAGCGTTCGCGAGAGAACTGCCCCGCCGGCAGCTCGCGAGTGAAGCGAATTTTCCGAGGCTAACGAAATTTCGGCTCACGGCGAGGTATTACACGCAAACGCGGCGGAACAATGGCGGACGATAGCAACGAGCAGCGTGGAGTGTCAATAACTCGCCCGCGTCGTTGAAAGCCCGCGTCGCATTGAGCACGAGCGATTCTCGTTTGGCTCTCGCGTAGATTTCAACGAAACGTCAACGGATACTATAAAAAAGAGACCGCATGGCCGTATCCGCGCGCATTCCGCGAAACAGCGAGCACAGGCGCGGACAGTCGGGGCTGCGCGAGCATTATTTTCCGGCGAGAAGCGCGGAAGGTCCGAACGCGTGAAAATGGACGCGGCGCCGCGGAAGCGTCCAGTGACCGGGTATTACTATGCTAAGAGTTCCCTTAGGAGAGCAATAAGGGTTGTCGTTCGCCATTGTCTCGCGTGCAGCGCGCGATCACCGGACAACGCTGCAATATTCGATAGTGAGAATCACTGCAATCCCCGGTGTGCGATAATTCAAGTACCGTGAATAAGGTGGCCCCTCTTCGGCCACCTTATTCAGTGTACCGCGCCATTTATGCCACAACGTACCGTCGACGTTTTCGCCCCTCCTCTCTCTTTCTCTCTCTCTCTCTCTCTCTCTCTCTCTCTCTCGCGTTCCCTGTATCGCGCGCACGTGGATATGGTCCCCGACACGATGTATCCGCGATTTGACGCTCCGTCCTCCTCCGACAGTCGTCGCTCGTTGAACGCACGGCACATTGGCGTCTGGCGCGAAGGAGAGCAAAACTCGTAGCCGGCTACGTAGATTTTCTTTTTCGTATCCCGAACAAAAAATTGTTAGGGCCATCCTCCTCATGAAGCATAAGGCCCCGATAAGGCTGAAAGTAGGATGCTCTAAAAAAGAATGCCTCGGATTTCTGCTCGGGCCCTAATAACTTCTTCCAAGGCCTTCTTCAGTTTTCCTTACTAAAACCTTATTTCGTAAAATCTAAGGGGGGGGATCCATCTCGGGGCCTGATGCGGTAGTAATCGGGGATGCCTTAGATTTTACGAAAATAACGCTTTAACATGGAAAACTGATATGGGTCATAGAAGGATCTTTTAAGGATTCTTTAGATATGCAAAATCAAGTTTTGTTATAGAAAATTAATAAGATCTGAAGCGTGTTGTAAAATTGTCATAGTTTAGTGTTGTTTTAGTAGGTACGCTGTATCTGGTTCCTTAAAAAATGTTTCAATTATACCGCAATAAAAATAAATTTTATTAGTTTTATTAGTTTTATTGGTTGCCATATTCGTCAGTCTTTTCCAAGGATTTTTCTAATATTGCCTTCGTTGCTGAAATGCAGCAAACTTTAATGAAAACACTAGCAGGATTTCTATGTGTAAAGAATGCCTATATTTTATTGTACGGTATGCTATATTTTCAAAATAAAAAATTCTCGTTGTATACTAACAAGGTTATAAAGAAATAAAGAAATTACTATCTAAATTTCTTGGAATTAAAAGAACAAATATTTTCACTCAAGCAATAATAAAAAGATTTCGACTCGCAATTGCAAGAATGAATGTCTCACTTAAACTTGGAATGGATTTTAATTTCATATTTTGATATTACCATGAGGCCCTTTTAATATTGCCTCATAAAACCCCTGTTAATATCCTTACAAGGCTCTCATAATATTGCTTTAGAAGTACCCGTTAAACCATTTATTGCACATCTTGTAGGGCCCTTGACTTTCTATCCCTACTAAGGCCCGATTAAAGAAAGATAATCAGGCCCTTACCAGAGTCTTATTAATTTTTCTACTCGGGATGTTGCAACATTCGTGCATCGAGCGCCTCTCTATTTCTCTCTTTCTCTCTCTGCTTCGACGAAACCCCAAATACCGCATTATCGAGTTATCGTCGACGCCTCTCGGGGACGCCTTCTCGCTCCATCGCCGCTCGATGAAGAGGTCAATCTCAGGTTAATTAACGTTTACTTCGACGTTGCGTGTTACGCGAGATCACATTGTGAGCATATTTAAACGAAGAGACGACACAACGGTCTATCGCAAAGATAATAAGAAACAGGGATACCTTTACGGCTCGCTTTCCGCATTCTTCGCTGTTTACTCATGCGTGAGCCGTTAATACGGTATACCGACGAATGCGCGAGAATAAGTGCTCACGCGAATGAGACCTCGCGCCGGATTATCGAGCTTATCTGAAACGAACGGTAAGCGGAGGGGAAGAGCGGCGCGGAGACGGCGCGTAAGTTTTATTGAGAGAAACTACGGAAGGGATTTACGAAGGAGCGTAAGGGCGCCGCGCGCGATCACCGCGTGAAATACGGCGCTAACGAAGAAATGAATCACGTCGACGTGTATCTACCCTAGCAGATAGTAGCCGGCGAGTAATTTTAAAATGCAGAATTCGCCCGGACGGCTCTTATCCGTCGCGGGCGGGGAAAATTATTTTGTCGCCGTGACGCGTGCCGGCGAAGAAAAACAGCGAGAGGAAGTGCGCCCGCGGGTAAAGAGCCTGTGAACGATATGAAAAACGGAGTTTATGAGCGGCTGTAAAGATTACGTCGCGAAGAGGGCTCCGGCCATGCATATGCTTCTACGTTCGCTTCCTTGGGCGTCCTCTTAAGGCCCCGCGTCCTTTCGCAGCCGCCGACGGATCATAACACCTGGCGTACGCCGCGGAGTCGTCGGCGCGGCGCGGCGTCGCTCCGTTATTTACGTCGAACAGTTTGTCGACGACGGTAACGAGGCGGCGCGAAATCACCCCGCGTGCCGCAGCTCTGAGCTTCGTAACGGCCTGGCGCAAGAAGCAAAGGAAAAGAGAGCGGGAGGGATCGAGTAATTAAATAAAAACGCTGCCGCAATGCACGCTATCAGTGCTATCACGACGGAATTATCAAGAATGGGGAAATATATATCGCGCCGAGGGGATAAATGGCCGCGCGGACGAAAGATTTCGCCGGCGCCGCACGGAAACGGGCGCGAGTGTCGAGATACGTCGCGATTGCGACAAACGCGACTTCCCCGAGACGCGTGCTGATACGCGGCCTCTGATATGTAAAGTTAAGGATACGATAATCTCTCGCGGCCCCCCGCTGATACGAGTCGCGCCGCAGCATGCATATGCATCCGACGCATTGCGAAGGGACTTAATTGCTATCGCGCCAACTTCGCCCGCGACTGCGTCTGCGTGAGGAAAAAGTTGTATATCATTTTAACCGGGGGCGAATTTGCGGCGAGGAAAACGAAGTTCCGTGTACCGCTAATGATGACGTATAACGATGCTCGTGCTTCCGCGCGCGAGCTTGTATCTTGCGCGCTCCGCGCGAGGAGGATGCAATATCGCAGCGAGGGAAGATGCGCGCGACTCTTTGTTGCCGCGCTCTTGCGTAAAAATTACCAGACCAGTTACGTCAAAGTGCCGTTACATGAAGCGCGCGCCGGCCGGCCCGGTCGGTCGGTCGACCGGCGGAAATAAGTCTGAGTGCGGCGACGAGGGGACACGCCTGTGCGCGCAAAGTGACGCGCGCGCGCGCGCGAGAGTCTGGGACTTTTAATTTCGAGCCGTGGGCGTTCGTTATTTCTGCTCGTAGCGGCGCGTAATTTTACAATTCGCCCGCGCATGCCGGCGCACCGTGCAATCAGTCACGCTGCCGTTGCTCCCCGGAATCCGATTTCATCCCACGGTTAAACGTTAATTAATTAATTAGCGTAATTTTTGTCGCGACCTCCGAGCCGAAACTTGGTCCGTCTACGTTAATTCGACAAATTCCGAGTCGAATTTCACGGATCGCTAGAGAAAGAGAGAGAGAGAGAGAGAGAGAGAGAGAGAGGGAGAGAGAGAGAGAGAGAGAGTCTCGAGATACAACGCTGTACGTACCATTGTGTTATTCAGTGATCCTTTAGACCGGAGTCGCGCAGAAAGGAAGAAACCAAATCGATGAATTCAAACTTCCGACATCGGCGAGAAAAACTAAGGAAAGAATCGCGGGTGAGGAAAGTGGACTTTCTTTCGTTTAATCGTCCATTAACCTCGTCACTGCTCGCTCACGTTAATTATCTCATATTTGCTTGGTGCAAAAAATCTCACGTTCTTCTTTTACATTTGCAGCGCGTTTTCAAGATGAGGAGAAAAGCTTTGTATCTCCCACGAGGTGTTTCATCGATCGCCCTTCAGGTTTGACGGAATTTGCAGGATTAACGCGAGACTCGAAAATCTCGGCACACGTGTGCGATAGAAACGCAACGCGGTAGATGAATCTCGCGAATTTTGATTGCGCGCCTTCAAGTCTGCTCGAGCGATAAAATTGCGAGAGGATAGTTTGCAAATCAGTTAATTATGCCACGCAAATTAATTACGCGATCTCTCTCCCTCTCGCCTCTCTCTCTCTCTCTCTCTCTCTCTCTCTCTCTCTCTCTCTCTCTCTCTCTCTCTCTCTTCTGCTGTCTGTGAAAACATAGCACGCGTTGTTTTAAATGGCGATATTTCTGATTCCTTGAAACCGCCGCGAGCGCCAATTGAAACGTCAGTCGCTGATTCGAAAGCGGCCGGGCTGATGATATAAATTCATACGCCGCATGCATGGTTAACAAAAACCGCGTAGATGTTTTAAATAAATCACCGGCGGCTACGCCACAAGCTAGTCCGTGTTTCCGCGACTATTTCCCGAAGTGAACCCGGGGATTAGCGAAGTACGAGCGCTTTAGGGGGAAGTGATGGGAAAAAATTTGGCAAAAATTTGCATCGGACTCAACTCGGTAAAAATGCAAATTTCATCGGGGCATCGAACGTGACTCGATTCGGGGAGCCGGCTGGAAGGAAAAAACAATAAACGTATCTTTCGAAAATATCGCGCCGCAAAAATCCATTTTGGCGTGTCGCGTTTTGGTAAACAGCGATAATTTCTCTTATTTTGTTTCGACAGCGACGCGAGATAGAACGACGCGAATATATAAATCACGACGGTACGCGTCAATGCTGTAGCTCGTATCGCGGATTATGACAAATCGTTTGCTCCGGCAAATGTATAAAAGCTCCGGGATTATGAACTTTTCTGAATTCGCTCGCCATTAGTCGCGATAATTTATCGTCATTGCCGCTGCCCACTCGCTCGAAGAGGCAGGGAGGGGGGGGCGGGGGAAGCTACTTCGTACCTCGCAAACTTCCCTATCTAAGTGGCACTTGAAAGTACAATCCGTTTGATTGCTTATCCGCCCGCTCGATCCGGCGTGCACAAGTCTCGCCTATTACAATTGCGTGCTGCCGTCATTAAAAAAGGAAAAAGAAAGGGAAGAAGAAGAAGGAAACCCACGTGCCAATCGATAACTCGATGCCGCTTTAGCGTGTGTACATGCGATGGCCGCTTAATGAGCCTACACGCTCGGTATAAAGGCGCTCGTGAGAGCATGATTAAATAAACCTTCATGGTTAACCGTGTTACCTTTTATATGAATAACACCGCTTAGCGGCTGGCATGTCCACACGACGACGCTCTCGCCGGCGGGAAATTATCCGCCGGGCAATTTTAGGTCGTAAGAAAAAAAAGAAAGGAAGGAAGAAAGGGAAAAAAGGACAAACACATATATAGCTGTCTCGCGAGAGAAAATCCGAGAGAGCCAAAGTCGAGATTCGACGATCGCGGACAACGTCCTCCGGCGAAGCCCGGAGCTTCAAAACGCTTAGCCGTTAGCAACCACCCTCCTTCGCGCACTCTCTCTCTCTCTCTCTCTCTCTCTCTCTCTCTCTCTCTCGTCCTCTTTTCAATAACGGTCTGACCGCTCGCCGTCGAGCACTCGTAGCGGGCGCGAGAAATAATAAAATGATTCGAAACGACCAAGGCGGCTCTCCTCGGGGGTGGGTTGGCAGAGCGGGTTAACTAGATGCATTCTCTAGCGTGCGATATCGCGTCCCCGCGTCTCTCCGACGGCGACGATGCAGCGGCGGCCGTTCTTCTTCAGTTTCCGAGCGAATGGCCTTACGTACGCCGGGATATTACGTATACGCGCAGCAACGGCAGGGGAAAGGGCAGGAAGAGAGAGAGAGAGAGAGAGAGAGAGAGAGAGAGAGAGAGAGAGAGAGAGAGAGAGAGAGAAGCCTTCTCTCGCAAAAAGCGCTGCGTCGGTGGCGCAGCCGAACGCCGCGTGCGCGCGCGGCGGCATCGTTGGCAGAGCGAGGCCATCGTATCGCAATATCCGGCCCGGTAACGACGGCAGCCAACCGAAAGAGCTGGATACGCGAAGCCACGGGGAGCCGTTAGATCGCCAAGGCCCTTAAATTAGCAACGACGTAACGACGATAGGGGAAAGGGAGAGAGAGAGAGAGAGAGAGAGAGAGAGAGAGAGAGAGAGAAAGAGAGAGAGAGAGAGAGAGAGAGAGAGGGAGAGCTCGAAGTGGCGCAATTTCGCGCACGGACCGAGTGACTGCGCTGGGCCGCGCCTCCGCGGCTCGATATCGAAAAAGTATAAACCAGTGAATATGCAAATGCACCTCGAAAGCACCGCGGCGGCCGCAGTTCGACCACGCCGCCTGACTTCTCTCCTGCGCGCACGGACGCACCGCATGGATGGATGTTTTCCTGCATGTAAAACCCATCGTTCCTGCTTTTCATACAAAGCAGCGCGCAGATCTGCGTGCGCGCGCGCGCGCGACAGCGCGTCCCTGTCCAAAACGTCCGCGCGCGCGCGCGCGCGCGACGGCTTTCGGGCTCGTTTTTTCTTTTCGTCTTTTTTGTTCTTTTTTCATTTGCCCGTCCTCTTCTCGTCGCTTTTGTGGCGTATATGATAGGCTCCGCCGACGAGCTTCACCCGGCGAAGAAAGCGCAGTGGCCGCGAAACGTTCGTTGTTAACGCAGGAAATGATCGGGATGACAGGTCGAATCGCGCTATGCGATGACGGAGCTTGAAAGAACAACGCGTCGTTAGCACGCGTCGGTGGCGAAACGTCAACAATTGGAAGAAAAAATAGGTTTCGCGAAAGAGTCGTAATCAGCTGATACGCAATCGGAAGAAAAAGAGGAGCCAACGCATTTTAGAAAAAAAAGGTTTCAGGCTGAAAGTTGCTCAAATTAATTGATAGAAAAAGATGACGTAATAAAAAGTTGGGACTTCCGTTTAAGAAAAGTAATCATCAGTGAATATCTCGAAAGTGGCGCCATCTGCGAAGAGAAGGATACAATTGTTTTATGTCCCCCTTAAGACCGTACAACTTTCGTCTGAAACATTTTCTTCCAACATGCTCAGTTTTCGAGATGTTTCGCCGTCCCGGTACTTTTCACACACCCTGCATAAATATACACGTCATATGAGGGCACAAGATTCTCCCCGATGACGAAGACAGCGAAATCATACGGAGGCGAGAGAATACGCGAGCGTCCGCCGCGCGTTCCTGGACAGGCCGCACTCGCGCAATCCGTCCAGTGCACTTGGAGTCGCTAACACCACCGGAAAATAAGCAACGCGCGACGCGCGGCTGGCTTTGGTTAAACAAATTACACTCGCATCGACCGACACTTTCGCCCGTTCCCTTTGTACATGAACGAACGAACCCTCAGCTCCGCGCTGCCGGTTTTTCTCCAGCCCCGAGCCCCGTGCTCGGCGGCTGTTAGGCGGTCCTCAGCCGCGATCGCGACGCCGCTGGTAAAGCGCATCTCGTCGACGATAATTAGCCGTGCACGTTCGCGTGGAGGCAGGAACGAGGGCGGCGGCGACGGCGGCTCGGTGTGTTCAGACACACGTCACTTGCATATGCCGCCGTAACGCCGGGCGCGTAGCCGCTCCGGAAGTCGGGAGGACGCTCCGTTTATTAAATGCATTTATCTTCCGCGAAAATCACGCTCGTGCTGTCTCTAATTGGCCGCGTTAAAAATCATTCTCGACCGGGCAAGCGCGCGCGCGCGCGCGCGCGCGTGTGTGTGTGTGCATGTGTACACGCGCGACAATAGGCGCGTAACGGGCCGGGGCGTGTTCGGCAAAACGTTACAGAAGCACGAGCTGGCGAGAAAGAGAGAGAGAGAGAGAGAGAGAGAGAGAGGGGGCGAGGGAAAGAGCATGCCGGCGAGAGCGATTACGTTTAGGGCACCGCGGCGACGTCGTCGCCGCGAGTCGTTCGACCGCGTTGTGTGTGCATTTAGCGACGTACGTACGTACGAACGTACGTACATCCGGATGATACATATTTATGATGGAACGTGTGCCGGCTGGCTGAATGTGTGCGACTAAACAACGGGGGGAGGGGGGGGGCGGGATTATTTGCAAAGCAAATGGGAGGTGCGACGTGCCTCTAAGTGGCAACGGCACAGCCACGTACGCAACTAATCTCGCCCTTTTGAATTTCTCGCCTCTGCCTACGCGGTATCATTCGCGCGCGCCCAAGCGGCAACACTCTCTCCCCCCCCCCCCAACTGACGCGCGAAAGTAAGATTAGAATCTTCGGGAATCTACGGTGGAGGAGGTGCGGCGGGGGTGTCTCGGTGTCGCGCCTCCGCGCCGCCGCGCACCCCGGCGAAGCAGGAGCGATAATTGCGGGAATAAATGGCGCACAGTTGTTACAAGCCGCGGTTTATTTACCCGTGCAAATGCGGAGGCGACGTTTTCGCCTTTCTCGCCGTTTCTTCTCGCGATCTCTCGCGCCCGGGCGCTCCCGCCTATTTGTCTTCCGCGGAAGGATTCAAGCTGCGAAACCTATGTACAGACACGGGGCGACGTAGAATGTAAACAGCCGGGCAAACACGGATCCGAATAAGGCGACGGCGGGAGCTACAAGAAATATGAATTTAACGTACTTTTCTTTAATAGCGAGCGCAACAGGTAGGTAAATACTTGAGGTATGCGACGATTGCACAAATTTCAAGGGCTACTCGTCGTTCGATACTCGGAGGATCCGGATCGCCGAGGGAGAGATTGCGTCTTTCGGTAAATACGAAAGAGAAACATGTCTCTCCTCTCCGTTGACGTCTCGATTTTATTAATGCCGCGCGGCACGCGCGCGCGTAATTCGCGCGGATTCGATGACGAACGGAGAGAGAATGATATCCATGTAAAAATGTCAATGGACCCGGCCACTTGAATCCCGCGCGGTCTGATTTTGCGTTTCGCGCATAAAATGCAGCGTGCCGCCGGAGCGTAGAGTTTCAACAACGGCAGTGTATTCCTGTTACAGTCAATCAACGGCTCGAATAAACCAAAGAAAGATTGTGACAAACACAGCGATCAAAATCGCCGGCGGATAATGTGGACGGAATCTTTTAAAAGCGTATCTGCATTACAGCGTTAAATCGCAACGATAAATCGAGAGAGAGAGAGAGAGAGAGAGAGAGAGAGAGAGAGAGGTAGGCGGCGGACGAGCGCACGAGCTAACGCACGAGCGCTCGCTTCCCGGCTATGCGCGCATAATGGCTTTTGATAACGTTCGGCGGGAAAGAGAGCACGAGAGTGAGAGGACTACAGCGCGGTGACTTTGTAAATATCAAGCTGCCGGAAAATAATCTCTGAAAATATCCGAGCTGACTGCTCGACGTCGGTTTACTACTCCGCTTAGATTTGTCATTTTTGCGTCCTTTCTTTCCTTTTTTTTACGCGAGATATCCCAAAACGACCAACGTCATTAGGAGGAACATCGTTTGCAGGCATCGTTTGTCCCTCCCTTCGGATCGTTACGTTCCGAGGGCTTCGGGATTGCGGCATCTCCAACATTCATCGTAGGGCCGGATACGTTCATCCCGCGCGAAGGGTGTCAAACATGACGAGAGAGAGAGAGAGAGAGAGAGAGAGAGAGAGAGAGAAAGAGAGAGAGTGGGCTGCACGCAAAGAGAAAGGGACCGTCGAAAAAGAAAGTCTCGTCGGCGCGTCAATGTGTGTCTCGAACGCAAATATAAAACACCGGGGCGAGCTAAAGAGAGCGAGGGCTAAAGAGGAGAGTAGAAAGAGCGAGAGACGCCGGAAATGAATATTCCAATTGTTGCGAGTTTGAGCTTCGCCGAATTTCAGCGCGGACGGATTGAAAATTACGCGCGGGTAATTGAGGCCGCGCCGCGCGTACAATTATCAGATCGCGGGCGGACGCGTAAACTTCGAGAATTGCGGGACTCGGTGCGGTAGTTACGGATTTTAATGCACGGCCGTCGTACCGTGGGGACGGGGCGGGAAGGAGGCAGGCAGGGAGGGAGGGAGGAGGGGGTGGAGGGACACCGCGTACGCCCGCGGAGAAATTTGTAGAGTGTAGAACGCGAACGCCAGATGTGATAGGGGGAGATGTATACATATATACATGTATATATACATGTACACAAATATACACACACACACACACACACATACACACATTGCGGGTCATGCGGAGAGACGGTAGGAAGTAGATAGCGGTATCCTGATGCGGCGGAGATCCGTTTGCTCTCGTCGCACGGTATTTAGAGCTTTAATGCGAGCAGACTGAAATGCAGACCGGACTCGTGTACGTCGAGGTCGATGGAGTGAGCGGGGTAATGAATAGGGTGTTAGCGAAACAAGATGTAACTGCTAACACCGGAGCAGCCACGCGAGTACATGCTGCGTAGGTATTGTAGACCACGTGGCGCGTAGGCGGCGGTTGTAGCGTCTCTCGCCGACGGCGATTCTCGCCGACGCGCGCCCCCTCCACCCCCCCGTCCGAGCGAGTGTGAAAGAAGCAAGGGACGTTAAGGGATCGCGAATTCCGAACTTGTAATGAAAAGCTAAAAAGTCTGTCTTGTCGGGAAGATACGCTGAAACCGGGCCGCGCCGCGCCGCTTTGCATGTCCGGCCGGCCGGCGGCTAATCCGCTGGAAATCGGCTGCAGATCGGCTGCAGATACGAATAAGTATAAGCCGTGCGATAAAACGAGAGCAAAAGACACAAGAGCGGAAATGTGTCGACGCCGACGCGGCGGCGGCGGCGGCGGCGACGGCGGCGGCGATAATCTAGCTTCGCGAGAATGAAAGAAAGCGAAATAATCGTGTAAACGTGCGCAAGGGTGTGCGCTAATCTCCTTTCGATGATATAATTATGTCATCGCCAGCCGGGGGATTATTGAGGGCCCTCGCGCGCGATTCTCAATCTTGTTTGCTCCTGTTTGAGCGCGTCTCTATACGTACGCACTATTAGAGGATACATTGCCCTTGTCTTATTGCGAATGCACGATGCTCGGTCTCGACGGCGCAGCGGTCCTCAACAAAGTCGGCATAAATAATTCACGAATCGGAGCGCCGCGCGATGCGCTTATGTAATCGGGCCGCTGGAAATCTCAAAATCTCAAAATCCACGAGGAAAAATTATACTTGTCTCCGCGGGCAACATACAAAATTGGGGATCCGCAACGATCCGGGTAAATAATTTCAGCGTAAATAATGAGCTTTCGATATCGCGCATCGGAAATCTCTCCAAGAGGACTCGACATTTGCTCCTTGCAATTTGTGTGTGGGGCGCTTAATTGACGTGAAAGAAAAAAAAAAGAGTTGATGCTTCCCCCAGTCAAACGCATTCGTAGAAAGCGCGACAAGCGCCGACGAGGAACGACGCGGATTAGTCAATTTTTGCGCGCAACTTATTGCTGCGCGGAAGCAAACGGTAAAACACGGACTAACGCTAGCAACAAAAACTCTAGCATACTCTTTAATTACACACACGTGCACACAGACGCGCACATAGCGTACGTACACACGAGCCGGTTATTTGGGACACGAAATTACAAGGAATGGCACAAAGCTGGCAAGAGAAAAAGAGAGAGTGTCACATACGAAAAATGACGTCTAGTTAGAGACGTGAATGATGATGTCGGCTTGGCAACTATGAATATATCCTCTCCTTTTCCCTCCTTCGCAGCCGGGCGAGATGGAAGGGAACGACCGGAAGGAAAATGGAGAACGACTTTTCGAGCGCGGGACCAGGGCGTGGAAAAATTTGCCGTGGTTTCTTCGGCGCCAGCGTAAAAAGCTATGATAATAAAAGCGTAAAGAGGGTCCAGGGTTATTTCATAATTACAGACTACTCAGACGAACGTGCATTACGCCCGCCCCTTTTCTCTATCTTTCTCTTCGTCCGCCCCTCTTGTAAGCCCCCGCGCCCTCTCGGTCCCGCACACATACACTCTCACTCTCTCTCTCTCTCTCTCTCTCTCTCTCTCTCTCTCTCTCTCTCTCTCTCTCTCTCTCTCACTCTCTCTCTCTCTCTCTCTCTCTCTCTCTCTCTCTTTTGTCGGTGGGTACATATATTCGTATTACGGAATTAAGGGCAAAGGCTTGCTGGTATTCGCGCGAAATCCAATGAGAAAAAGCACTTCTTCCTATTCTTTGCGGTGCCTACGTCCCTTTTCAGCGACATCGTTACGCCCATTAGTGGGGTTATGGGATTTCTCCTTAATTAAACGTACCACGACTTTTGCAACCTTATCCAGGTGCTTTGCCGTCGCGCTCTTTCCACTCGTTGTTACGCATACGCGAGTCGATTTTGGTTCTTTCTTTTTTAGTTTGAGCAACACATACATACATACACACACACACACACACACACACACACGCATATCCGCGCGCGAGAGAGAGAGAGAGAGAGAGAGAGAGAGAGAGAGATCCAGTGCGCCAAGATATAGTTTAAAAACAAAATAGCCGTCTTCGCTTCGCCTCCTTTATCAGCGCACTCATACTTTCGTTCAACGCACACGGTTTCTCGCTCACGGCGGATAATTACCATTCCGGCGCGCGCATTCTTCAATAAAATTCTTGGCTCTCGGCCGTAGAATTAACGCTTACTCGCGATTTTAAAGAGGACTGTCACCTGCGCGTATCGATCGCATAAAAAATTCCACCGTCGCGTCGCGCCCATCGTCGAAAACGAAGGTCAGCGTCGCCGAACGCGCCGGACGGAATTTTCGCTAAACACCGCGATATATCGCGCTGCGAGCATTCGCTAGAAGGGAGTTTACCGCGTGGCTCTTCTCTGCCGGCCCGCTTACATTTGGAAGATATATTCTTCCGTGTGCAAAGAGAAGGGGAGAAGGAGGTGGAGACGGAGAGAGAGAGAGAGAGAGAGAGAGAGAGAGAGAGAGAGAGAGAGAGAGAGAGAGAGAGAGAGAGAGGAAGAGAGAGGGAGGAAGGTCAGCGTTCTATGCGTGAAGTAGCGGCAAATCCTCCGAGGTTCCTCCTCTATCAGCTCATGTAGAATAATACGATGCATAGATAATCCTTTAGGCCACCGCCGTAGATCAAAGCGCGCAGAGCAAGAATCAACCCTCCCCGGGCTGCTCGATATCACGCCGGGCTTCTGGACTTGATACAAGCCGAGTATCCCGCTATAATCTGCCGCTGCCGCCCCGATGACGTTTGCGTCGGGGTTTCTAACGTTGACTGTAGGCGCGGTGTATAAACGTTCCTCTAACCGGAGCTGCATTGTGACGCGGCGCTCGTGAGTGAGCACACAATGAGAGACCGCTGCGTACAGACGACCGCTCGCACGCGCGCCCGCGCGCACCATCTTTCCGACTGCTTGTACACAATGTGTACACTCGGTGACGCTCGTAAAATACGCAAGGGAGGACCATTCTCTTTCCTCTCGACCCTTTCGCCCAGCTCGAGATCCCGTCCTCTCTTCCTCCCCCCTCTCTCTATCTCGCTCGCTCTCTCTCTCTCTCTCTCTCTCTCTCTCTCTCTCTCTCTCTCACGCTTTCTCGTCCTCTTCCTCCCTCCCTTCCGTGTCCGTCCCTAACTCCCTTTTTATATCTGCGCACACGTACCTCTCGGTCGCGCACCCCCGGGGTTTTACCTGAAGGTACAGCGATACCCTCCACCGATCCCCGGCCACCCTTGCATTGTCGTCTGGCTGGAGCACGATCGCGGAAGATCGACACTCGTATCGAGACCCTCTCGAATGCCAACACTCATTAAACCCGCGCGTTTCCCTCAGCGCGACCGCTCGTCCGCCCGCGCGCGCGCGCGCGCGGGAACGAGCGAGCGATCGATCGACCGCAAGAGGGGTTAAAGAGGTTCAAGTACGCTTTGAAAATCGATGCGGGCGACGAGGTTAGACGGCGGTGCGCGCTCGAGGTTTGCATAACCCGCCTTGCCCCTTGCTCTTCTCGGCCGATTTTACGTCGAATTTTGCTTAGAATCGGCCCGACGCGTCGCGTCGCGTCGCGTCGCGTCGCGTCCGTCGCGCGAATACCACCCTCTCTCGTCGTCGTTGATATTCAAGAGCGGTGTGTTGATGCCAGAAGAGCGCCGTAGAATGCCGACGCGCGCTGATACGCGGTTAGATTACTGCCGGCCGTTTGTTCCGTCATCGACGGTGCGCAGCGAAATGCGAATTTCACGGGCGGTGCATTTTTTTTTCACCTGCGGAGAGACGAGCAACGGCCGAGCGACGAGTCGCCGCCGAGTGGTGTCCTTCAGACTTCCGCGCGGAGAACCACCCCCGTCTCTCTCGCGACTGCGACGCGAGGGGCGCACGCGAGTGAAAACTCGCGCGATCGCGCAAAGCAGTTAAGAATTAATCGCGGCTGCCTCGCATCTCGCGCGCAGAGCCGCATAATTACTTGCGCAGCGCAAGTTCCGATTAACTCTCCCTCGCGCGGACAACGATACGTAATCAAAGTTACCCAATTTGTGCGTACACGGCTCTAACGCGACGGTCTTTGTTTCCGGGGAAGGAGAGCTGCCAGCGACTGCGTACACATCGAAAACATCTTTCACTCCGCGACGCGGACTCTTCGCGAGAAATTAACGCGATAGTTAACACACTTGAGCTTGGAGAGCTTTGTTCGTCGGGGATCGGGACTGATCTGTCGAACAAAGCGTGCGATATGCTGAAGAGCTCCGCGTCCTCCGACGGTCGTTTCTTCCTCCTCGACGTCATCTCGAGCCGACTCGAGGTGTCCGCCCAAAAATTCTCGCCCTGTTCTCGTCGATGCAGCTTCAGCTTGCTCCCGACTTGTCTCTCTTTCTCTCTGTGTACTTTCGCCTCTCGCGCCACGGACGCTACTTTAATTCCGATCACGTGCATAGATGTGTGAATGCGTAATACGTCCGCGGATACGCCGCGAAAACACCGACGCGCGCAAGAAGCTTGAGTGACGTCGCGTCGTCGCGATGTGACAATTATCTTTGACATGAATTTAATTTCACGCCTCTGACACGGCGCGGATTCTGGCGCGGCGCGCGGAAAAGGAAAGCGCAGGGAACACGCGGCTGCAAATCGCGATGCGAGCGATGCGAAACGCCAGCCAAATATAACGTATGCGAATAAATGCCTCGCGTATTTGCACGTTACGGACGCCAGCGCGCGCTCAATTTCGCGCGAAATCTTCTATTCAGCCGTGCCCCGCCGTACCCCCCTCCCCCGCCCCCCCCATGACCCATTAATACGTCCGTCACGTTCGGCCGGCGCTTACGGACGCGATCGGTGGGTCCGGAACGTTCCCGAAAACGGCCGGCGCTTCTTTGACGAGGAAGAGTTTACGCGCTGAAGAAAGCGCTGGCTGTTTCTCGCCGAGAGCGAAATCAGAGAATTTCGCGCGCGCGCGCCTTATCGCCTCGCTTCTTGTTTCTCGTTGCCGCTGTGGCGTTAGCGAGACGCATAACGGGCTCGAATAATAGCTTCCGTGTTCAGTGGATCGTCCCGAGGTGATTCGAAGTTTCCTTTTAAATTTCACCGGCTACGAAACGCCCGCGCTGAGCGAAACGTTAAGCGCGGAACGGGCCGCCGAAGAAACGATAAGTTCGAGCGACACGCCGTGGAGATTTAATTAGGCAGGAACTTTCGACCTGGCCATTATCGGGTTCAGTGAGACGCGGCGCCGCTGATGTTAGACCATTCTTGCAATTTCATGGGGGTTTAGCCAACCGAGCAGTTAGCACGCAGCGGCGTTACACGCACATCCACGCAACGTGCTCAAGGGTGTGCCGTGACATGCACGATCAAAAGCGAGTCGAGAAAGAAAAAGAGAAGAGGGGGAAGAGAAAGAGAACGAAAAGCGGGACGTTAACTGTGCGTACGCGAGGAAAGGAGAAGTAACACGAGCGGTATGTTTGTTCATTTGTCATCGGATAATCTTTCCGCACGCATCTCCCGCACAAAGATGTTGCACGCTTCACCCTCTTCCTCCCTCCCTCCCTCCCTCCCGGTTTTGTCGTTATTAACGCATGCCTCTTTCGCTCGCGCTTCCGCCTCTTGCTCATTGTTAGGCAGGGAGAATAAATAACAAACGAGCGTTAATACGAGAAGTCTGTAGCTCCACGCGCTTCCGCGGGAGACGTCTTTTATCGCAAAGAATAAACACGCGGCGACGCGCGGCGCTGGGTAGAAGGGGGGGGGAGAAAGGCGGGAGGGAGGGGTCGGCGTCAGTCGAGTTTTTACTCGCGATACTACGCGATCGCCTATATGCGCGCCTATTAATTATTTCGGCACCATTACTTGCGGCTCATTAGCGAGCGGGCGAATTAAGCGAATGACCCGAGCACGTCTGACGATTGCGCAGCGGCGTCTCGCGGAGGATAAGATTCTCTCCGGGTCGTTATTTGTTCCAGCTGTCCCCGGTCGAGCACGAGGATAGCTCGCGCAGGAGGAGAGAGAGAGAGAGAGAGCCAGCAATTAACTTGCGAATATGAAACACGCGAGATACCTGGCGATCGCGCGGTGAAAAATTAGTTGGGCGAAAAAATATCGCGCGCACGCGCGCGCGGGAACGCCAAATTAATTCCATTTGGCCGGTCCGTTCTCGCGCCGCCGCGCCGGCAGCGAAGCGTGAGATTCCGTTGCCGGCGGAACGTCCGTCGCCGCGCGGAAAATATTTCACAATGCCGTGTGAATATCTTAAAAGATCATTACCGGGAGTGTTTCATTACCGCGCCATTAAAATATCTTCCGAAACGGCGGAGTATACAACAGAGAACGACCGAGGGAGGGAGACGCGAAGCGCTACTCTAAAATGATCGGGTAAAGTTAATTAAACGGTATGTAAACCGACTCTTGCGCAAACAGGAAAAAATTCTATTCAACGCGCAAACGAGAAAGCCGGAATAACGCACTCGCACCCAATTTGCTCGCATTACGGCTCGCTGTTTGAAAGTGGTGGAAACGAGTACTCGCTCTTTCTCTCTCCGTCCTCCCCTCCCTCCCCCCCCCTCCTCCCGTTTCTCTCTTTTTCTCTCTGTCTCTCTTGCTCCCGGCATGAGGAACAACGAGTAGGTAGAATACTTTTGCTTTAACGTTTTACAGCGCGTACGACGTCATGCGTCATATTACGGACGGGGGAATGGAAGCGAAAGGGTTGCCCAGTGCGAGTTAGGGAGGCGGAGGATGAGGAAGAGGAGGCGGGAGAGAGAGCGGGGATTGCGTTTCATATTCATTACATCGGTAGCTATTTGTCACAGACTCGTATCGCGTTGAAATACTGACCGAGATAGCCTAGGTCCCCCATTGCATTGTTAAAATGTCCAGGGAAAAAAGCTCCTCTCCCTCTCGCGAGAGGACGCGAAGGGGCGAGAGAGAGAGAGAGAGAGAGAGAGAGAGAGGAGAGAGAAAAAGAGAAAAAGAAAGGAAAAAAAAAAAAACGAAAGAACGGCACCGAACGATCATCGCTCATGAGTTCGGTATTACTGCTCGGCTGCTGAATGTAATGAACGCCGCTGGCAAAATGAATCGCCGCGGATTATCAGCCGCGTAGTAGATGCTCTATTTAGAATATGATTGTTCGTGGCACGGAAAAGTTATGTACGCGCCCCCGCACAGCGCGAGAAAAGTACAACGCACAACACACCGTCGGCCGTGCGGCGGCGGCGGCGGCGATTACTCGCTTCGATTCTCGCGCGCGGGGCAGGAGGGAGGAGGAAAAAGTGGGACGCGCGCGAGGCGCACGTAGAAAGGCTACGCACACGACGACGACGCGACGCGTACACGTGTCGCGCGAGCGAAGTAACTTTTAATAAGCCTGTTTATTACGACGGAGTGTGCGGGCGGGTGCCTGGGAGAGAGAGGGGGAGGAGCGCGATGGAGACGGCGAGAGCGAGGACCGCCAGGACCAGGACGCGGCGGGATCGGCCGATGCGAATGACACGCGTGTATTAATTGAGGTGTTAAAAGCAAACGTTATGCTCATAACAATGGCCATTCAATTCCGTCGTCCGCTGGAACGCGCGATAAATCGCTCGGTCGCATTCTCACATCGCGCGCAGATAATGAACACGGCGGACGGTTACGTGTGCACATCGAAGCGTCTAATTACACATTCCGTTAATGTAACGTTATAACGCCGAGCTCGCGCGTGCACTCGCGTCTCGCTTTTCGGCCTTCGTCGGCCTTCGACGAGTCCGTCTCTCGTTTTCTCTCTCTCTCTCTCTCTCTCTCTCTCTCTCTCTCCCCCTCCCCCCCCCCCACCACCATCGGTTTAAGGTAACTGATGTTGGCACTTTGCTCGTGAGATTTAGAAACCTGATTTGTATTCATACATTCATCGATTATATACATATCTAGACCTCACGTGAGTCGAGATATTCTAAACAGATATTTATATGCACGGAAGGAGGGAAACTGCACAGGTCCCCGAAGCCGTATGCGCACGTGTGTGGAGCATTCTCATTAACCTATACAATTCGCATGCATTTACACTTTTATGTAACGTATGCGATTATTGCGTTGCGCTACTTGTTGGCGAGCGCGCGGGGAGCGCGCTGGTTCTGATGCGGCCGGCGAAAATATGAAACGACGGACTTATTGCGCACGGACTGGCTGGCTGACTGACTGACTGACTGACTGACTGACTGACTGACTGACTGACTGACTGGCGGATTACGTTCGTGTTAATATTCCATTCGGGGCGCTAATTCCTTAATTACACGGCTCAATTATCGCGAACTATTCACGAAACACGAGCGAGTTAATTATTAGCACAACCCATAATCCCTCCTTTCTTTTGTCGCTGCAAAACGGAAGGCCGTTGAGAAAAGCTTTGCGCGCATTGTCTTCCCTTATTTCGCGCTTCAAGGAGGCTAATTATGTCGTAAAGGACACGATACGGCGTGCCTATCGGGCGTACGCTTGATAATGGGATTAAACGAGTTAATCAAATTTCAAAGGAGGGCGAAGATCGCAAAAATCGCGAGGGCAACTACCGCCACTACCATGCCTGCTGCTGCTGCGAGCTTCCCAATTTCTACTTTCTTAGCGGATAGTAAAATTTTTAATAAATGCTATTTACCAAGAGCCCACGTTTGCGCGCGAGTTTCAGAAGCGTAATTATTTAAAGGATGTTCCGAGCACTTGGCGAGAGAAGGAGACTGTCTTATATAAACCCGGAGGATCTCGCCTATAACATGTTCTAGGCGTGAGTTAATAACACCATGCGCAGCCGGAAAGACTCCCGCGCGTAACATTAAAAGAAGTCGACGATACGTGTAAGCAGCGAGGACGGGCCAAAGAAAATTTTTAAGGACGCCGTAGAACGCTGACGGTGCCGGTGGTGATGGTAGCGATAATAAAACTAGTAGCGGGATGACAAAATGAAAAAAAAAAGAAGCGGTGAGATTATTTAAGAACGACAATTTCCACGATTTCCTTCGATTTCAAACTGTACCGTCGTCGGAGGCACGACGACGTAATGTCGTCGTGCGACAGGAAGAGGGATCAAGAGGCACTTCAAAGGACCCAAAAATACAGCCGCAGTGTCGTAAAAGAGAAGGAGGGAAGAAAAAAGTACGAATGTGGTTAGGGGCTCGAGGCGGACGGCGAGACGAGCGAAATAAGTACTATGATTTGAGGGAACTTGCAGAGAAATTTGAGAAGGAAACGGGCTACTTTGAGCTCCCGAACTTTTCCCCGCATCGGCAAATTGAACGTTAACCGGTCTCGCTAGCGGCGGCGGCGGCGGCAGCGGCGCGCGGACGAGAGCAAAATAAAGGCGAAAACACAAAACGTGTACGACGCGTTAGCGGAGAAAGGCGGAATAAAACGAATAAAGAGGTACGGCGGACGGAAAAAAATATAATTCCGAAAGCTTCTGGGGAAAATTGAAAAAAGAAGAGGGAGGGAGGGGGGGCGGAAAGGGAAGGGAACAGACGGGCGTTCCGGCGAATCGCGGCGTTTTTACTGCACGGGCGGATTGCACGTTAGTTAATAACACGACGCAGCCAGCCGGGCGTCCTAGCGGAACATCAAGGGGAAGTGCACAAAATGTGTATACACGCGTGCGTGTGCGCGTGTGTTTCCGGACTCGGCAGCGGCAAGAGGAGGGAGAAAAATAAAACGAGACAGAGAGAGAGAGAGAGAGAGAGAGAGAGAGAGAGAGAGAGAGAGAGAGGAGGAGGAGGAGAGAAAAGAAGGTAGAGGCGCGTGGTCAAAGTTTCCTGAGAGATACGGTCCGCAGGAAGAAAAAACAATAATTTGAAAATCCGTGTGAACGCACGATACACCGGTATCTGCAGAGGACCACGCGCAGTGTGTCACGCGTCCTGGTTTGGGGCAATGGCGGCGAGGCCGCGGGACGCGAGGAGGCGAGCGAAGGGGCCGGCGAGGGCGCACGGCTCGGGGAAGCGGCGGCGGGTGTTAAACGCAACATTTTTCAGCAGATAAGTCACGTATGTTTAATTATGTATATTACCGCCTGTGGGGCTGAAAACCAGAGCACGACTGCCGTCGCGCTGCGCCCCGCCTCGTCGTGCTGGCCGACCTCGAATAAAAGAGGGGAAACGCGACCAGTTCGCCGCGATATTTTATTTTAATTATTAATTCCTCGTGTGCGTGGCCCATAGCAATTAGACGCCCCTGCAGGAATGCCGAATTCCGTGTTGCCCGAGACTGTTGCCTGACTCCCTGACTCCCCGCCTCCTCCTCCTCCTCCTCCTCCTCCTCCGTCGCCGCCACCGCCACCTCCTCGTCGTCCACACCTCGTACCATGGAACTGCACCGCATTCCCCATTTGTCGTATTATCCGGACTAGCCCGGCCGATTTGTATGTGCGCGAACGTGTGTGTGTGTGTGTGTGTGTGTGTGTGTGTGTGTGTGTGTTACACGTGACGCGCGAGCGCGCTCGGACGAGGACGCGAATTGGGTGCGTTCTTTCACGACACGCGGTTAAGATGTGCGTTTCAACGGCCGTTGATGCGTGAGGCATGAAATAATCGCGTCAGCCCGTCCCGCCGGCAAGCCCATGGAACGCAAACGAGCGCGGCCGCGCCGTTCGCGGCATGAACGAGAGCAGCGCGATACCGTGTCACAGTAATATCGTCCGGCGCTATTAGGAATCTCCTTTGTGCTCGGGCATGGGTCAAATTACTTCCGTGCAGCTGAAAATACTACTGCGCCTCACTCCCTCTCTCTCTCTTTCTCTCTCTCTCTCTCTCTCCCTCTCTCTCTCTCCTTACCTTTGCCCCTTGCTGTCACTCCGCGTCTCCGCCTTAATAAGCGAACGGACGCGCTCGCGCGGGAAAGGTCGCGACGAAAAATAATATAATAGCAGCGGGAGAAGCGAGCCGCAGGCGCCGTCGTTGACGCCGCTTTGACGCGGAGTTGCCTGTTGTCGCTCTCTGCTCTGCTTTTAATAATTAATATCATTATACACGCTCGAACGGTCAGAAGCAAAGCGCGCCGTCGTGTATGTTATCTTGGCTAGGTGCTACTGTTTATGACTGTTTAGCCGGGGTCGCACGCCAGATAGGTAGATAATGGGAGCGCGTATATCCTGAATCTACGCTTGCCGTGGCAATAAAACGGCAAAAACTTCTCCCGTCTAAGCTGCCGCACACTTCCGCCCGCCCGCCCGCCCGCCGTCCGTCCCCAAGCCCCGCTCCCCGGCACCCTCTTCACGTTCACCAGCCTGTCGCCCAGGCGTCCCTGACTTCCTATCTCGGTCTCCCTTCCGTCCGTACGCTCTCTCGCTCTTTGTGTCCGACCACCGATGAGTAATTACGACACGTACAGCTACCGCCGATTAGCGTGCCGTGCGTTCGCGTGCGTTTCGCGTACCGACTCGCCGCCGACGTTTTCCAGAGCTGATTTCGTTATCTCGTGGAATCTTAGCGACGACATCGTCGCGCGATCGACACCTCGGCGGATCTAGATCGCCCCTTATCAAGAGGAGCCGACGCGCAGTGGAATGTTTGTACCAAAGAGTTGGCCAAAATTATCTCTCGACGAATTTCGGTTTAAAACGTGCTACTAATTATATATATATATGATCATTATATAGATTTCGTATAAGTTTTCATGGTATAAGTTTTCTTGGTGTGCGGTCAGTGTGTGAGAAGAAGCATATTCGATGTTTCCTTTAAAAATGGTTTAGACTTCTTTCTTGGTATGGGTCTCATATTTGTTAGTAACAGATCAGAACTTAGTAGAAGCCTTTTGATTATATCCATATTACAAAAAGAAACAAAGAAACAAAACGAAGGAAACTTTATGTTCAAATAACCTTTAGACAAAACCTGATTTACGTTCAGGGAAACAAAAGTAATTACTAAAACTATTCGCGATTTTCCGCAGCTAATTCTTTGTAATATTTTATCCGGGAAGATTACTCTTTCATTTCGTCCAAGAAACGTAAGTAAGGTAAGATAGACCCTGAAGTATAACTAAATGAAATACACAGATCTCCTGATTATTCCGAGCGACGTGTGAAAAAAAGTATAATTAAATCGCATTGATCTTCTCGATATTGCGAGATATTGCAAACACCCATCACCATAAAAACGTCTTTTCTTATCTGACTCACCGATACACAGCAGACAGAGTCAGTCGCGTTCTGCTGCGGATCTGTAACAAAAAATATAGTTTCGTTAGTTAAACCGTTAGGTTAGGTTAAAAGTTAGGTTAGGTCGAGTTCGCGGAAGCGCGCTCGCGCAGATACAAACGTTGACCCTTTGCCATTGTAATTCAACGGCTTTTATTCCAATCGCTCGGTTTTCGATCGCAATAAATTAAGAAGAAATGTACAAACGATCGGTGAAGCTCACCTTCAAACCGACTCTGCTCGGCCCGAACCGGATCCTCCGGTGCGGCATCGGCGTCCGTCGAAACTGCGTCCCGATAACCGCGGCTATCACGTGGCTGCAAACTCCAGCAGATCTGTAACAAAAAGCGAGTTTTCTCATTAGGGTTACAGTGACAAATGCGCTCCGCATCGAGAGTACGAACACTCGAGACTACAAATTAGCATCTTCAACTTAACCAAGTTAACCAATAAAAGTTTACCTTTAAAGACCATGAAACACTGCTATTGCTCAAGATGCTTCGGATCGTCACACACACGCACACACGCACGAATATTACACGTTACACGCGCGCGTACACTGTGATCGAGCGTGAAAATTCGGAAATTATCACGCGCGGCGATCCGCCGATCCGTTCGCCGCCGCGGCGTAAACAATAATGGAAACGGTCGCGGCAATTGCGTACTTATAAACATGTTGTTTACAAAGTCGCGCGACCTTGTCCCGCCGGGACGCGTCTTAGAGAGCCGGTAACGTTGTATAAACCTTACGTTTCTAAACAAAAAGGTAAAAAGAGGCGTCAAGTACACGCGCAACACGTATTGTGTTATTTTTAGAAATTCTTTTTCAAATTATATATGTTACATAAGATTTTACAAGTAAAATTTATAACTGTAATAAAACACTACTTTACAAAAGGAATGATATAAACGGCAATGTTTACGCTTTTAGTACTGTGCATCGTACCGCACCTGAACGTGTATCTTTGGGCAATATAATTTATTATTTTCGTTATACATAATAAGTTACGTAATAAGTTTGCACAAGTAAAACTTATATCTCTAACAATAAATTCTTCTATTGAATACTATAAATAAAACTCTACAAAACTGTTCTACAAAAAAATTATACAACAAAACAATAGCATCAACTGAAAAACTCTACTCAACATCAACTCTGCAAATGAGAGCGATTTGCAATCTGAAAATAAATGTATCGAAAACTCCCAATGATACACAGTCCGGTACTTCCAAAACAGTGTCTTCATTATTTACTAGAACACTGAGTTTTATAGTTATTTTATTTGTTATTATAACAAATTAGTTATTATAACAATAAAAGCCATAAAAAATATTTAATGCAAAAAGTCTTGGCTTCTCTCTCTCTCTCTCTCTCTCTCTCTCTCTCTCTCTCTCTCTCTCTCTCTTGTTTCTTCTGTAAACCTAAGGGTTTGTTTCTCCAGGGTGTCAATAAACTATCTATCTATCTATCTATCTATCTCTTTCGCTCTCTTTCTCTTTCTCGCACATTTCTACTCCTGTATTCTAGAAGTATCCTTCTCTCTCTTACTCTCTATCGTTTGCTCACTCGCACTCGCTGCTTCTTCAGCGCGCTTGTAACGCCTCTAGTGTCGGAAAAGTGAGATTGAATGCTATTTTCAAAATCGTACATCTACGTGAATAACAATTCAATTGTAATAAATATAATCTAAAACTTCTTCATACCTTTCTCGAAACAATCCATAACGAAAAATTTCGCACTGCCACTTCTAAGAACCTTAAAATTCTGATCGAAGATCGTATGTTATAAAGCGCTGAGAATTGATGCGTGCAATACGAATAATGTCCAAATTCCGACTAACCAAACCGCTTCTTGTTATCGCGACCGAACAAAAGCATAGCAGCCCATTATTCCACAGATATTCAACTGTCTAGGACTGTCTAAGACAGTCGTTCACGTAGAGCAGAAATAATTTTAAGAAAATTCACTTTTGGCCAGCTTTTCAAGCCAAACATCCCACTATGCGACGTGAAAAAAAGTCACCCGGACGAGTCACGATTTTTACATCCTTCCTCTCTGTTCCGCAACTCCTGCCGCACGTTAGAGAGACCAATGTTGTATTTTCTCAGTGGAGAAAAATCGCACCACTAGTGATTTCGATGAATTATCCCGCAGCTCTATTTCAATCAAAGCTCTAAACTAAGACCTGGACATTAACGAGGGGAAGGTAAACGCGCGCGCGCGCGTTAAAACATATGAAAGGCGCGATCGATTTCCGAAGTGCATCGAAGCGATACGAAATCGAATCAGTATGGGGCGAGCGGTCGTGCAGTATTAACACTGCTGCAGAATTAAAATCAATCTTACTAGGTAAAATCGAACTTAGGAATAGAGAGAGAGAGAGAGAGAGAGAGAGAGAGCGAGTGCGGGCAGATCAGGGCGGTGCGATGCGGGGCGAGAAAAAGCGGCGAGAGTTATGCGGTCGGAAGTGTAGTGTTATTCGCTGCAGGACCTTTCCCAGGATCCACCTTCGTCTCGTTGAATCATTAATGGGCCCTAGGCCGGCCTCGTCAATCTCCTCGCCTTGCCGGTACTAAGGAAGATCCGAAAAACCGCGATTTCCCCGGATTGCGGACAATTTAGCAAGCTCCGAGGAACGTCAGCACATGCGTCCGCATCGTAAAACACGGCGCCAACGACGGACGTGTTCCCGCGTAATTTATTCCCGCTTCATAAAGCGCCGATATTCGGTGCGAACGAGCGAGCGAGAGAGAGAGAGAGAGAGAATACAGAGCGCGCGCTCTCTCGCTTACCCGGAGGAAGCTTGGTTTTTTTCAGATTCACGCGCGCTTCCATTCTGTTATCCCGCAAACGTTAGTACAAGCCGGCGTTTGTAGAATCCGCGCGCTATTCATTGCAACGCGAACATTGGCGAGTCATTTATGATGTCGGTTCAGTCTCGCCCGGTTAAACTTGACGCGCCCGCGATATTGCGATATTAGGGCACATCTTTATCGCCGCGCCGTTTCGGCCGCGATTGTAAACTCCCGAGACATGGAGCCCGCGAGTCTACGTTGAAATAATTCAAATATCCGCGACGCGATTAAACGCAGGCCAGAGGTACCCTGGAAAGCGAAACGGTTTCGACAGTTTTCCTTTTTTACAAACGTTAGTAACTAGTCTAGTTGTAAAACTTGAGAACCACTGCTCAAGGACTTGCGCAAAAGATCGCGAGTCTCTCTAACCCCAACTGTGTGTGTCTCTCTAATCCCAACGATCTTGAGACTGTTGCGTGTACTAAGCAGTGATTCTCAACTTCACAACCACACGGATTACCAATGTCACTAGAAAGAAAAGAAAAACTGTCGAAACCGTTTGGCTTCCCAATGTACACTGGAAACCAAAACGGTTTCGACAGTTTTTTTTTTTTTTCCAGTGACATGGGTAATCCGTGTAGTTGTGAATTTGAGAATCAGTGCTCAACCAAACCAAGCGCAAAACGAAAGATCGCGGGTCTCTCTCTCTCTCTCTCTCTCTTTTTCTCTCTTTCTCTCATGCGCGTAAGTGGTTCTCAAATTCATAACTTCACGGATTAGCCGTGTCACTAGAAAGAAAGAACCGCCGAGACCGTTTTGCTTCCCGATGTCACACATCGGAACCCAATGTAGCACATAATCGCAGCGACACGATTAATATATGCAAGATGATGAAATAATAATGACACGGCCAATGCGCCCCATGTTCCGCCGCAGGATCCGCGCGCTTCGTTTTTATGATAACGTATTAAAAACACACGGCGGAGTCTCGGCGAAAAACGACCGGCTGTGATACTGAGGATATTTAAAAATCACCCCCGCGTGTATACATATATATACGAACGCCCGCAATTCTATTGCATATTCCCGTGTACCGTCTCGTAAATAAGGAAGGATTCGAACGTAAAAGCCAAGCTTTACGGTGGCGGCTATGGTCGCGGGCGCGGCTTCATTCCGCGCGGCTCGGCGCGTTCAACTTTGTTAACACGGGATGAGCGTATATGAGCTTGCCATTGCCCGCGTGGCGGGAATCTTCATGGGAACGCTCTTTAATCGCGCGCGTAGCCCCGTGCATTATTAACCTGTGCGTCGGAGCAACGATTGATTGGGATTTCGCCGAGACCAGCGAAGTTGCGCTTCGCGCTGCTCCTTTCGAGTTTCCATGCTCGAACCCCGAGGAGAAACCCGTTGACAAGGGGCTGTGCGGCCAAGACAAATGAACCCTGCGCGCAGGATTCAGAAAGAAAGAAGCTCGACACGGCTCGCTCGTATGTAACGTCCGATGGAAGCTATGACACGGCGAGAAAGGGACGAGTTATTTCATTCACGGACTCGCCATAAAATCAGAGTATCGAGAGGTTGGTGTCGCGTATTTAATAATGCAGAACACCGGATGTTCGTAGCTATCGCGAGCCAGTGGCGTGGCGGAAGAGAGCGAGAGGCCGAGAGTGGAAGGGGTTCAACGGAGGAAGGGGTTCGCTGCTGCGGGCGGGGGAGGGGGAGAGGGAGGATGGCGACGGGATAGACCAGGTTAAATATTTCACAACGCATTTCCGCCGTTGCGCCCGGAGGGTGGCTCGCAGGGTGGGGCCAAACCGGGAGAATGAGGGGCCAACAAAAAAATGTGTAGCACAATTTCACGCGACAGAGATCCCCGTGCTCGCTTTTCACCGGTTGAATATAGATTTCCGAATGCGAATAAGCCTTCCGGAGATTTCAAATTTCATAATTGATAAAGGAGCCGCGCCGGGACTCGGCGCAGAAGAAGGCAAGAGCGCTGTGCCGCCGGAAACTAGCGTGATTTTATAGCGTAACGAAATCGTGACTGAACTGAGAGAATCAAAACAAGAATAGGAAATAAGAATGGAGATACGTTGGAAGATACTGGAGAGACAGGGAGAGAGAGAGAGAGAGAGAGAGAGAGAGGAAGAGGAGTAAAAAGGAATAAATCTTAAACGAGATATCGGAAAATTGCAGGAAAAAAAACGTATTAATAAATAATACTTCGATCGAGCGGGACTCAAAGATTGGACGACACAATCGGAGAGTCAACAACGCGCAGATCCAATAAGAAAAGTATGACTTCGCGTGTACAGCGTGTGCAAGGTCCATCGAGATCGCTGAGGAGCATTTCCACATGTTTTCCCTCGTAAGCCGTAATTCGTGTAAGAATGCGAAGCTCGCCCGCGGTGGCTGCTTATCCCCGCTCGTTACACGTCGCCACCTTTTTCCAGAAACTTACCGGGTTACACACACACTTGGAAGTATCCATTGCCCTTCTATCGACGTTAATCTAACGCCCCTTAACCTTACGAACGATTAGATGTATCGTGTCGGGGGGGGGGGAGGTGCTTTGTCGCGCTGTGGCTCGTAATAAACGCGATCCGCCACAGTTGCGCTCACGTGCACGCACGTTGTAGCTTTATAGATCTCGCGGTGAAGCCGTTTCAGATTCGTCGTCTCTACTTTACGGACTCGCGCCACCGCATTATCTGCACCGATAATGCGGAATAACAAAAGGAATCGACGCGACCAATCGATCTCCCCCCGGACTGGGGGCAGGGGGAAGGAGGGCGCAACATGGACTCCTTTTTATCGTGAGCGAGAGGATCCGCACGGTCGCGCGATCAATCTCGTCGATATGCATTTGCGCTCCTTTTCAACGATGCGTCCCGCCGTCGAGCAGCATTTTCGAAGTATCGCTTAAATTCCGTGACGGAGTCGCCGTAGCCCGGAAGAGGCAAAATGTATCTCAAAACTGCCAATATAATCCCGTCGTATAACCTCCACTTGGAATATCCCCTCGATCGCGTTTCTTGCTTGCAATAAAACGAAAAGGGAGGGCAAAAAGAAGAGGAGAAAGGAAGAAACACGATCGAGACAATTGAGACTAGCGACATCCTGCGCGTCCTCCTCGGCGGGCGTATATCGCGTAAGAAGATCGATAAATCCCTAAGATCCGGGCAGGTTGGTCGCATGAAAAATCTGGAAATCCACTTTGTTATTTATGCGTTGGCCTGCCCGCCAGGATGCAGGGATACCTCCGCATGTGGGACAAGATTATCATTTTTCCTCGGCGAATCCCGGCAAGGCTGCTATTACTTCTGCAGTCCTTCTCGTATGTTTCACTTGCCATCGATCTGAGTTCGCGCTGCTCCTCGAAGAAAAGGCAAAAGCGTGTAATACGGCGGAAAACTGAGAGAAGGAGAGAGAGAGAGAGAGAGAGAGAGAGAGAGAGAGAGAGAGAGAGAGAGAGAGAGAGAGAGAGAGAGAGAGAGAGAGAGAGAAGGGAGTGGAAAGATTCGTTTCCAAATATCGCGATTCGTAAGAGATTGCCGGCTGTATAATTTATAGTAGATTAAACGTCAGATCTTACATAAGATACGTCGCGCGCATACGGTCGAACGTCGTGCATTTCGCGCGGCGTATTCTGCTTCAGGGCTGGCTGGCTGGCTGGCTGGCGAGCGAGCGAGCGAGCGAGCGAGCGAGCAGTTGGAATCCGAGAGATATACCTCCTGATATTTCTATCGGGGCTTGAGCCGGAAATATTGCCCTTAGTTATTAATGAGCCGGACTAAAACGTACGGTCGGAGCGTGCCCTATGTACATACCGTGTCCGCGTATGTTTTGTCAGGCCACACTTACGCGACAGCGCTAAAGCGCGAGGTTCATTCCGTTTCTGTTCTCTCGCTCTCCCGTATAATGGTAATAAAGGCCGTTCGCAACGATGAATTTGAGCGCGTTACATTACCGCGACCCTTTGGCTGCCTGGCGATGTACATGCGGCGTATGTACAGCCGCCGCCGCCGCCGCCGCCGCCGCCATGCCCCTAAGGGTGCGAAGGTACGCTTGACCAAAGTCGACACTTTCGACCAACAGCGCTTGCAAATGCTGTCCGCGGCAGATCTTGATTTCTCCTCGTACTGCTAATTGCTGTGCACAGTAAACGAGCTTTGCATTGCTATTATCGTCGAGCGCCGTAGCTCGTGTCAAAATTAACTTCGACATGGCATGGCGAGGTTATGAAAGTAAAAAGCGAGCCGAGAAGATTGCGCGCTGTCGCGCAGAGTTTCGGCAAAATTTATCGTCAAAAGAATTTATCGTGCCGTTTTCGTCCCCGCGGAAGATTAATCTCTAGTAAATGCTTCTGTTTTATCTCTCCCAACTTGAACTTACACGGCGCAATAAGGCAGTTATAGCAGCGTAGTTTCAAATTCAGGTACATGTAATGTCCAGACTGGAGATTTTAATCAGATACGAAGTACACTAAATTAAGCCGAGGTATGCTAGATTATGTCAGACTATGACAAAGTTTCTATGCCATAGTAACCCTGGCAATATGGCAATGTAAGCCAAAGTGACCCGCAGCGAACCAGAGGGTGGCGGCTAAAATTAAGTAGTAGTTACTACAATTATCCCTTTGCACGGTTTGCGTATAAAATTAAATCATTAAGCGATCCGATAATTCAACGCAAAATCGACGTCAGCTGTTGTCAGAAACTCCCGCTTCGCGAAACGATTGATTATACGGCTACGTAACGTGACGCACAGATGTGTACTCGGTATTAAACGAGCACACAATTTTAGATAATATTATCTACACCGATCTTCCAGGAATAAACTGCAATTGTTACGAGAAAACATTATGCAAAACGAACTATTCCATATTTATACATAGTTTCTCGGAAAGCTCCAACTTGCATAAATTTTTCCAGAGCACACATACATTATTCCGATAATACATTAACATTACACGATAATAAAGTAATGCAATATATCTAACATCAGCTCCTTTTTGTATAACATTCCAAAAGAAATTAACATTCAAAATGTGTCGAGATCAACTACTCCCAAATACGTGAGAATTAAAGTGAAAAATCTCCCCGTTATTGTTCTTTTCTTATTTTCAAATTACGCTTTATATTTGCTGAAAGCACGAAAGCAACGCTTTCCGTCGCAAATTCAGATCGAGATTTCCCATTGCTTTCCAACGCGGATCAACCTCCACTTTAACGCAAAAACAAAACTCAATGTCTCTGGCGTATACACGACCCCACTAATTGATCCCCTGTTTCCCAGAGAAACGACCTCACGTTCATCGGAAGCGCGGTAATCTTGCCAACGGTTCTTGCTTCAACGCGCTACGACGCGCCTGGAAGCGGAGTAACCGACGTCCGCATCGATCTGCGTTCTCGATCGGCGCTCGCGTGCCGCCGCGCAAGGCAAGTGCGCCCGCGTGTGTGTGCGAAACAATGGCCGCATTCCGCAGTCACGTTTTCGGAAAGACAAAGCCTCACGCCGCACGTGATGGCACGTGGCACGAGCGCGGTCGCTCACGCGGCCTTGCCCCCACCTTGCGACCTTGCTCCCACTCCGCGGCCCAACCAGCATGGTCGCTGCGACCACGTGGTCGCCGCCGCAGCTTGACAAGTGCGCCCGAGACCTGACGTCGTGTCGCGCGGCTGCAACTCGCTCGTGAGTCGACGTGAAACCGAAAGCACAGTATAAGAAAGAACGGTAGGTTCACTCAGCACAAAATAGTCGCGAACTGCGGTCGTTTGTCGCGCATGACCGAACTGCACAACCAACAATATGGCGGCCAATAGCTGTCAAAATGTGCAAGTGTAAGCAACGATTAACTGTATGACCGAATTTTTAATATAATATTGTTGTTTTATTAAAATCAGTAAAATGAATGAAAGAGGTGGGTACAAATGTTGTATAATAAACTGCAAAAGTGCAAATTTAAATTCGCAAAGTGTTCGATTTTGTTTTAATCAAAATGTATCCTCTTCGGAGCAATACAATATAAAAAAAAGGCGGACCTCAATATCATTTAGTTTTCGAGATTTTTTACCCATTACGTTTGAAATTCAGCATCCTGTATATATATATATATATATATATATATATACATATATACATATTTCTATATTATAATTAGTAATATGCTATATATTATCAATTATAATATTATTAACATTAATAACATTAATAACAGTTCATACTTCTATATTATTTTATAATGTATATTATAGATTTGACAGTAAATATTGAAAAACAGCAATAAATCTGTTTTAGCTACTATTCATTGTCATTCAAATTATAAGCCGCGCACAACCAATAACATGGCGGTCTTGTAGCACCTGAGATCAAAAGCACCGCCACCGAGTGAACCTATTCTACTGTTCTTTCTTATACCGTGCCGAAAGTGATCCGCTTGACGCACATCCTCGCGCGATACGGAAGAAGCGCAATTGTCTTATCGACGGTCTGAGAAAGTCGAACGTCGACGTCACGGCGAAGTTTCTTATTCGCGATAAAATCGTTCGGATTCGTCCCTCCGTCGCGTCTGTCGTGACAACGGCGAGATCAATATCGCGCCTGTCTGCGGATCTCGAGAAGCAACGGAATAATCTGCAACATGTTTTCTGTGTAAAGTGCTTGCATTTAAGCACATCTGTCATATCGCGCTTAAAATCAGACACGCGTCTTGTGTCAGTCTGTATCAGTTTTGTGTTACGTTGTGCTACTCGATAAATAACCAACGAAACGCCGAAAACAGACGTTTCGCGTAGAGAAATAATGCGTCGCGCGTCAAGTGCGAGATTTTACACAATTAACACAATTTTAAAGCAACACCTTCTCGACGGCCCCCTGCCGTTTCTCTCAACGCGCGAGATCGATATTCGCCGCTTCCAAGCGCGGCGCGATCCGATCGCGGCCTTGCCCGCGTGTACCTCCAAGTGCTAATCGACGATTACGATCATCTCGACGCGCTCGCAATTACGCTCTCGCCACGTGTTTGCCTTCTGCTCACTTCGTTTCGCCTCGCGGACGTAGAGTGAAACATAGCCGCGCAATGTGCGAACTTTCACGTCGTCGCTCGGGCGGCACATCGCGGGTGCGCGCTTGATTTTCGAGTTATTTGTTTAACACGGCGAGCCGGCGAGGGACCTATAAGAAGTGGCAAAAAAGACAGAAAAGGAATACGCACGCAAGGGGTAGGAGGGAGGAGTGTGGTAGCAGCGGTAGCAGGGGAAGCGCACCGGGCAGCGCGAGGGAAAATTCCGGTAGAACTGAGGCGAAAAGAGCAGCCGGGCGAAATGGAGAACAACGCAGCAACAAAAGTGAAAATTTAATGTAATAAAACCGGTGAATGTTTCGTATCTGTACAACAGCGACTTTGCCGGATGTTCCCTCCTCCCCGCTCCCCCCCCCACCCCACCCGCACCCGCCAGTTGCCGGTGCGGGGCTCCATCCGTATTTCGGCCCAACGATTCTGAATAAATCGTAGCCTGACGCGTCAACGTCTCGCGATCGAGCCTCGAACGACTGCATTGTCGCTAATTTCCTTCCCCAGGGGGACGAGAGCGGCACCCCGAGAGCGAGGGTGAAGGGCGGTCGAAACAGAGCGCGCGCTCGCCGGGCGCGTCACAGGCCCGGCGCCACTTCTCAGCCTCACTCAGGAATGAACGCGCAAAACTGGCCCGACTACCGCGACTGCCGCGCGCGATAAAGCGCTGCGCGTCGGGGATGAATCGTGCGTAACATTCCCTGAAAATTTCACGTGCGCCAGCGAGATGAGACGCGCACGGACGCGCGGTGAGCTCGCGCGAGCGAGCGAGCGAGCGAGCGAGCGAGCGAACGAGCGAGCGTGCGCGCGCGCGCGCATATTTTCCCAAATGCGTATCTCTTATTCAAATTGCATGGAAAATTCGGTACGTCCGGCCCGGCACAATTTATGGACGGGCCGCACTTTGCGGCGTGTCACGGCCGCTGGTCTGCAGCATTCGTAGCTGTAATTGGGATTTATGGGTGCGAGTAAGCCTTTATGGTGGCTATGGGCGCCGCGCTTGGTGTATACATGTATTTGTTCCCGCGGGTGTAAATAAAGTGAACACGAGAGCGAGCGAGCGAACGAGCGAGAGAGAGAGAGAGAGAGAGAGAGAGAGAGAGAGAGAGAGAGAGAGAGAGAGAGAGAGAGAGAGAGGGAAAAAGAGAAAAGGGGAGAGAGAATGAGAAAGAGAGAGAGGGCGAGGGGGAGGAGAAGAGAGAGAGAGAGAGAGAGACAGGGAGAAAGAGAGACGTTGATTCGCCGGCCGCCACGGCCGCGGGATAAAGAGAGAAAAAGCCTATTCACCGCGGGGCACTTGATGTTGCTCCAGCGCGAGCTTTCCCACGACCGCCATCCATATCCAACGCGGCGGTGGCGGCGACGACGGCGGCGTGCGCGTATTGCGTCGAGAGTAATCGATTTATCGGCTATGATTTTGGATACTTTTTCCTCCTCTTTGCGCGTCCACGCCGCTTCGGCGGAATAATTGAATGCACTTGCGGATAAATATCTCGGTCGCGTCTCGTCTTGGGGCGAGCATCTTTTTTCATAGCCGCGCGTCGACGAGCCATAACGAAGTAACACAGCGCGGGACTTCGCTCGCGCTCACGGCTCGCGAGCGAAGATGAAAAATTATACGCCGGGCGTTAGCTCGCCTCACGCTCGAAATCACGCACGTGTGCGCCCGTAAAACCGGAGGGAGGAAGAATCCGCGAGGCCGCGGCTATTGTTGCGGGCGTTCGGGCTGAAAGCGAGACGCGCTGAAGGTCACGAGGTCGGTCGTGCTCGAGCGCCGTCCTTCTCGCAGCGCGCGCCTTGAGATTCACCTGTGGGTGAACGAGGCGAGCTGTCCCGCAGGTATTTGCTGACGGAGATGCAACGGCGAATCTGAAACGCGCGCGAAAGCGAGCCGCCGCCGAGCTTGGGCGCGAGCGACGTTGAATTAGACAGCGCGCGCGCGATGCATTAACAGGAGGCTTTTATTCCCCGGACGCGCGCTCGCGCGAGATGCCGAACGATGCTGGCACGTACACTTATACATACATATACATGTATCCGCGGGTGATAAACTTTCCGCCTAGGCCGGATTCGAGAGTTGTACGTTGTGTCGCTGCGTACGATGCTTACGAAGCGTCCGCCGCCGCCGCCGCCGCCGCCGCAGCCGCTTCGCGCTGTTGGTGCGCGCCGTTCGCTGCTGGAATACAGCTATGTTTGATTTAGCGCGGAATGTTACCCGCGGCTAGAGCCGCCACCCAAACCTTCCCAAATTACGTTTACATAAATGACTAACAATTACCAACAAGCCGAGGATACAACAAACACACGGGGCGCGGCCCTCGCCGGCCTCGCCTGGTTCTGGCCTGGTTCTGGCCTGGCCTAAGTAAAAACTCGTTAATTAATTAACCTCGCCCTTTCTCTCTGCTCCGGCTTTGTGAGCAAACACAGCACGGGCGTGGGAGGAACGGCGTAGCCGTAAAGGGAGGTATAGGGACCCGCTAAACTACCGGGGATGTCCAACCTCGAGAGGCCCCCGGCGTGTTGTGGTAACCTGAGCCGACTAGCAGCCTCTCCTCCCGCCCCTTTATACACATCTGGAAGTCGTAGCTGCAATTCTGCCACGACGAGCCCTACGGCGAATCCTTGCGGAGTATTCCCCGGCTCGCCCTCGCCCTCGCCGCTCTCTGCGTACCTTCGCTCGCTCGCTCGCTCGCTCGCGCTTAAGCCCGAGCCGTCGTGGCCGGCGTATGCATTATGTTCTCTCTAAGCAAAACATACCCAGAAGCGCATAACCTTAGCTCCGACTTGGCGGTTACCGCCGCGCGCTTGATCTCATACGGGCCGTGGTGATCCACCCGCTCGCGGCTGCTTTTCGCCCTCTCTCTCTCTCTCTCTCTCTCGCTCTCTCGCTCTCTGTCCCTTTCTCGCTCTCTCACTCTCGCTCTTTCTCCTTCTCCCTCGCTCGCTCTTTCTCGTTCACCCAGCGAGGATCCATCCGCCGCACTCGAGAGCCCACCTCCTCTCGCTCTCTCTGTCCTGCGCTCATGAGAATTATGCCGCGGGCGGTTAAAAGCTCCGTAAACATCGAGCGTGTGCAGCGGAAAGCCATATGCGAGTGAACTACGTACTATTGGGGAGCAAGAAAAGGATCAATGGTCGAGCCAAAGGGAGAGAACTGACTTCTGCAGAGGCCGGGTCTTATGCTCGGACTCGCGGCGGATGCCGCGGAATATTCCACAAAGGATACCTTACGTTTATGCCACTGCGCTCGCTCTGTACCTGACGCGATCTCCGCGGAAAGACACGGAGAAAAAGAGGGAGTGAGCGAGCGAGCGAGCGAGCGAGCGAGAAAGAGAGAGAGAGAGAGAGAGAGAGAGAGACCGAGAGGTCTCTTCCTTTTTCCTTCCCTTCTACTCGATAGGAACAATAGCGGCTGGTTTATACGTTTCGCCCGCGCCTCGGCAGGCCGCTCCGGGCTACGATCGAGGAGAGACAGCAATGTTATTAACTAGCTAATTATGAATCGATATTGGACATTATCAATTCTCGCTCGCGTCTTTGAAGTCAGCAGCGTATTAATGAGTCCCTGTGCGCGCGCGCCGTCCGGGGATAAAGCAATCTCACGCATGAGACTTGTGCCGTAAGTTCTCGAATCAACGCCAGGCGAATCCGACGGGCTGCTTTTCACGATTTGTTTTTCCTCTCTCGCCGCTGCGCTGCGCCGGCGGCCTCGCGACACGGCCCCGCGACGTCTAATTATTACAGCGTCGTCGCGTTCGACGCGCTCTCGTCCGCTCGCTCGTCACGTCCACCTGCATCCATAAAGGCAAGCGGAATTGACAGCAGGAGGAAAGTGAGAGAAAGTGAAACAGTCTCGCCGTCTCACTGCGCCAGCGCTCGGGACGAGCCGCACGAACGGGCGCGAGCGGAGCGCTCGCTGTGAACGTCAGAGGCGAAGCGAAAGAGAAGGAATCATCGGGTTGTCGCAAAAACAACGCCGCTGACGAGCACGAAGGCACCGAGGTATCCTCTGTGGCGCGCTATGCTACCCCCGTCCGCATTTGCGTTGACCCTGGAGGCTTTCGAGAAACGAAGCGCGTAATTACACGCCCAAGGGCGAGCGTCGTTCCGAGCGGGCCCCTAACTCACCCCCCCCCGTTCGCCCTGCGACTTTCACCCTCCCGCGATGTAACCCTCTCTCGCTCTCTGCTCTCCTTCTCTTCCTTCCTTCCTTCCTTCCTTCCCTCCCCCCACCCCCTCTCTCTTTCTCTCTTATCTCGCTAGTCTGCCGCTTCGTGCAGTCACATCCGCTGTGTTTCACCTCGTTGTGCATAAATACTCGAGCGGATTGACGGATGAACGTTGGCACGTTTCGCGTCTACCTTGCGCGCGGAAAAGCGAAGACGGTGGCGCGGAGTGTTTAACAAATGCGGATCCACCCCCCTCGCGCTCCAGACGCGTTCGTCGTTTCACGATTCGCGAGCGGATGTAAATTGAGAGTAACCGGCGGTGGGTAACTCGCGGGTTCTCGCCGAGGAGGAGAGCGCCCCGCGGGATAATTTCAGGCTGAGAACCGTATTTCTCAATTTCCCTTTCAAAAAGAGTATCTCCACGTGACGGGCAAAAATATCGTATAAGCGACATACGTCGGGTACGTGAATCGTTCGGAAAGCACTTAGTCATTTCATACCGTTCCACACACATTTTGGACGTCGATTCTCTTGAACGCCGCCTGCGGGAGAACCTTCTCCGGCCGACCTTTTCCGCCAGCCGCGAAGGAGGTAAACCGAATGCCACTCGACATTTCTGATACTCCGGGCGATTTCGATGCCTTACATTCCGAGAATTTATCCCTCCGCCTAGTTTCTTCGCGTGCTACGTTATTTTGCGAGTATCTCGCGTACAACGCCGCATCCGTGACGAGGGCTTTCCGAAACGAGAAGTCGCGAGTTCTCGCGCGCGTTTCATTCGACAGGGCAAAGCGATGAGAGGGGAAAGAGGAGAAGGAAAGGGAAGAGAGAGAGAGAGAGAGAGAGAAATGTTTTCACATACTCGCTCGCGCTAGAGACGATGCGCGCGAGCGCCCGGTGATTCGGGAAATTCCAATTCGCGCTCGCGTTGCGTCTCCGAAAGCGCGCTGTCGACGGGCGAGATAATTCGTCGATTAAAAGCTCACTTCTCCGTCATCGTTCGCGACAATTCGGATCAATCGCGCCGCGGAAACGTTCGATTCGAAGCTTAATCTCGCGTAATAGCGTCTTATCCGCCGGCAGCCGGCTGCTCCGCACGGCGCGACGGCGCACGGCACGTCGGCTGTAATACTCGATAAGACGCTTATATACAGATCAGAAAAGGTCTCCAGCGTTGCATCACGGGTAATATGTTAGGCGTTACCTGCTTACTTTTATTATCTTCCGTTTATGCCCGAGGAAAATGAAATTTTCTCCGAGATGCCGGCGATTCGTCTTGTGGGATTAAAAAGCCCCTTAATTTCCCTAGCGGGCCACCGCTAGCGGACGTTTCGCCTCTTCTTCAATAACACGCGCCGCCATCTCGCACCCCGTGCATACACTTTCGGCCGGCTGCAACGCGCGCACGAGCGGCGCGGCCGCTTTTACCTCTCTCGCCTCTCGGCGCCACGGCTCTCTCGCGCGCAGAAAAGAAGAAAAGCGGAAAAAAAAGATCCGGCGCGGAGATCGCGCGTACGGTCGCGCGAATTGAAGAAGAAGGAAACGCGCAGCCGGCTAATGCGCGCAGAAATTAAACAGAATTCCAAATGAACTCCTCCCCCCTCCCCGCCCCCCCCCCGCCAGGCCGAGGGGGTGGGCGCGCATCGCTCTGACATGTTAATCACCGAAACACTCAGTTCCTCAGAGGTGTGTTTTCCTCTTCCCGCCGACAGCGGGCTTATGAAATATGCAGCCGCCCCCGTCACTGTCCATTTCGTCTGATCACGCTGGCGTCTCTTGGATTACGCATCAACAAAAAACTAGACTCCCAGAAACCTCAGCGTGTAAAAGTGCAATCTCTCCCGTACGTCGCGGATGAGTCTCGAGCCTCGGGAGAGGCGAGCAACGAGCACTCTTCCGATATTCCGGCCGAAATTCGTCGAGGAATTGCGGCCGCAGATTCCGCTCGCTTTTCTCTTCGACGCTGCGCCAGACATCCAGTATAGCCGCACTTTTCCGCTGGCTCTTTTGGAATTTTAGCGCACGTCTCAGTTACACGAGACCGACGCGACACGCTCCCGTCCCCTCCCCTCCCCCCCCCTCCCCCGTGCGCCAAGCAAACGCGCAAAGTTACGGGAGGTTTTAATAAACGAGAACGAACGAACGGGAAGAGACGGAAAGGGAGATGAAATTTTACACGTAGAGTCGTTCCGCTGCAGTACCTAACAGCGATCGGCAAGAAAGTAACGAGGCAAAAGTCAGAACAAACGGGAGTGCCGAGGATACCGGTTGCATTCACCGTGGCCCCGGAGCTTCCCCGTTAATTAATAAAGTACCCCGCATAAACTAACAGTTTTACCGCGGCACCGACAAACTTAATGCTAAAGAAACAGTCTTTGTTTCCGCGCGACGAAGTAACAAAGTCCCGCCGGCGGAGCCAGGCGTCGGGCAGATTACTCGTTACATACTTAAAACCTCAACAACGGACCTAAGCGGTCCGGCGAAAAGGTCGGAAAGACTTTTTCCTACTTTTCTCTCTCTCTCTCTCTCTCTCTCTCTCTCTCTTCCCCTCCGCCGCTCTCCTTTCGCCTCACGGAATACCGGCCATTTCGGCCCCGACGCGTGCGACTGGTATTTTCCCGCGCGTTAAAGAGCGCTGCGAATGCAGCGCGACTGAAATTGCCGCGCGCGCAACTTGAACGCGACGGCTCGATCGATCACGCGGCAACAAATGCGGAAAAAACGCTCGGCTTCGATCGAAATAAATTATGCGTCTTGTCGTGTCGGGCATCTCTCATCGATGATCTCCACGCGTTGTCGTAGAGACGCCCGCAACGCGACTGCATAATTCTCGAAATCGTACGTAGCGACTGTTTCTAATGCACATACACACACACACATACTGAGAGCTCCTCCGTTCTTCTCTCTCTCTCTCTCTCTCTCTCTCTCTCTCTCTTCACGCTCTCGCAAAGTCTCACGAAAGCGGGCGAAACCGCATTCGCTAGGCAACATTCGCGGAGTAGCACCTGGCGCGAGCGCGCGTAACCGGCAAGATGCATTCCGGAAAAGTAGCCGACCGACCGACCGACCGACCGACCGACCGACCATTTGCCCAGCCCCGTCATTTCTCGTTCCATTATGGTGAAAAGTAGGGACGCCTTAGAAATGGCCGGGCACGTATGCCCGCTAAGCGCGCGCGGCCCACACTCGGCGGATGAAAGAAAGGAAGCCACTGAAAAAATAACTTTTTAATTCGGCCTAATGTCCAGACGGTTGGGAGAGGTTGGATTTATGGGGCTGACCTCCCACCTCCAGGGTCGAGCGAGTGTTTACGAGAGTTCACCGCAAGAATGTTGTCTACTACCCTTTCCTACCCTCCTAAATATTGCCCGCGTGTGTTACGTGCCAGGCGCTATCGCCGCTGTTACTACTAGCTACGGCAGCCGTTGTTGCTGCCGTAGCTGCTGCTGCTGCTGCTGCTGCTGCTGCTGGTGATGCTGCTGGTGATGCTGGTGATGCTACTGTTGCTGCTGCTGCTGCTGCTGCTGCTGCCAGCTTGTTTTTCGCGGCGCTTTCATTACGCGTGCCGTAGTTGCATTCGCGATTAAACCGCTGAGTTATGCGCATGTGCATTTTTAGCATGCCGCGCTGTCGTCACTCGGTCATCGCGGCTTTTCTTTTTTCGCTTCGTTTTGCTCGCGCGTACTATTTGTTTCGCCTCGCCTCGCCTCGCCTCGCCTCGCCTCGCCGCGCCGCGTCGAGATAGTCGTCGGCCGGCTTCGAAAATTTCACGCGACGCGCGCCATCAAATCGACACAGTCAATCCGCCGCGCCGGCGAGAGATTTTCGCCGGCGAAATTTTCCCGCCACTCGCCAGCCGCCGGACGCGCATCGCCCGGCGAATGAAAAGCGCCAGCGCAAAGACGATTTATAATCCGACGCAACGTTCACCGCGGTGCGGTCGCGGTTACGGGATTAGATATCGACGTTGTAATCGGATAAAAAGGCGCGGTCGCGCGACGCAACGCGCGCGCACGCATTAATCATAATCGCGCGCGAGCCGACCCGGTTAGAGTTATTGCACATGATCGGATAATAATTAAAGAACGTCAAGCGTACTTTTCGAATTTAATAATAAAATGCCCTTTATGGTACGTCCGCTGCGTCCGCGTTTAAAACATCGAAACGGGTTTAATTTTACTAATGGAGATAAACTTTATTTCAATTTCAAAAAACGATACTTTTGCCGGTATATTCCGTTTCCATCGCGCCGCGCGCACACGCACGCACGCACAAGCGCGATTCACAGAAGCTGCAAAATCGCACAAACGCAGTCGCGTTTATTAACGTTTACGCGGAATGTTTTCCAATTTAATGAATATAATCGTTTGACTTTCAGAAGTGCCTTAGACACATCGAGCCGCCCGGCTCGGCTCGGCTCGGCTCGCGCGCGCGCGCGTGCAGCTAGACACCAGACTCGATTATATCTCTCCTGAAAAGAGCACAATCGTATTATTAAATTACCACGCGGTGCGCGGCACGCTCGCTGTTAATACCGCGCGATTTCGTGCGCGTCAACGGGCGCGGCCCGGCCGGCCGGCTCGGTAGCGAGCGCACACCATTCTCAGGCGGCCAAAAGGGACCTAATTAGTAATTTAACGAGATAACAATAATGTCCGCGATAGCCGACAAAACAGCTGCGTCGCGCGATACGTGCGCAATTTTATTGTTTCAAACTGATCTTTCCGCGTAGGCGCGCGCGCGCGCGCGCGCGCGCACGTGCTCGCTCGCTCGCCCGCTCGCTCGCGCTTGTTTACCGTAGCAGCCGTGGCGGCACAACCAATCCCTGTGTACGCGATTGTACATCGTCACGGCATTATTTATCCCTCGGGCGTATTTGACCGGCCGTACTCTAATGAACATTCTCCCGTAACGCCCTCCGCGAGCTCGCGTTTCGCTCCGTCCGCCGCTTTTTCCCCGGCCGTTTGTCGCACGCACCGCGGACGCGAGCGGCGTGGGAGGGGGGAGGAGCAGAACGACGGCTCTCTCTCTCTCTCTCTCTCTGAATGATTAATAAGCCGTTTTTGGATAAATTATTCGGGAGCGCCGAGAGCGCGGAGAGACCGATTGCCCCGAAGACCCGGCTAGAACCGGGCTACTACGCGCGCCGAGGGGGCTGCCACCCTCCTTTCTCTTCCACCCTTCCTCTGCAAGGCCATCCCGCTGTCCCAAAGACGGCAGTGTGATATGATAGGAACGTGGAATACCAATGTACACTACGCTCCACGGGTAAGTGTAAGCACGCTGGAAATTGGTGCTGGGAGATGTGAGGTGGCGCGAAAATGATGATGCATAGGGAGCGCCGAAGAAAGAGAGAACGAGAGACGAGAGGGGAGGAGACCGGGGGCGTCTCGCGCTGGTTAAAAGAAAGGTGTGTGAGTGCGCCCGCGCGCGTGTGTATGCGTGCGTGAGAGAGTGCCATGGGGAGAAGATGCATGAGAGATATCGATAAGGGAAGGATAGCACTCGACTCGTCAATGTTGCACGTATACCGTTGCAGCCAGCCGGGGCAACCCTCCGGCGCGGCGGCGGCGGCGGCGGCGGCGGCGGCGGCGGCGGCGGCGCGCGCGGAGGACGGAGAGCTACTGTCGCTGTCGCTTGAAATATTATAGGAGCGAGCCGCGGCTGAGTGGCGGAAGGACATAAGCGAGGGATATTTAGAGTGTGTCGCGGAAAATACGCTCGAGCGCAATACGACGCGACGTACTCCCGAGATGCGGCCGTTGATACCGAGTGAACCGAGGGGTCGGGGTGGGGTGTTTGACGCAGGGAGGTCTCCTCGCCGAGAGAAGACCTCGGCGAAGACGCTAATGTCGATTGAACGAGCGGTATTGATGACCATTCGACTCGACGACGAAACAGCCTTCGTCGAGCGCGGTATCGCGAGACGGAGGGAGGAAACGGGCTTCGTCGAATCCGTAAAGGGAGGTTCACCCCCCCCTCCCCCCCGCCCGCTCGTCGTCGTCGATGTTACTCGTGCGCCGTGTAGCGGCGGTTTTCTTGGGCGCGATATTGGGGGGAGGGGGGCCTCCTCCCTCGCAGCTATTGCTCAAATATATATTGCGGTACCGGATATAGAAAGAAACGGGGGAAAGAGAAGAGCGCGAGAGAGCGGGCGACGTTTCGAATGCGGGAAGAAAAATACGGGAGCGGGCGAGCGCGTGGTTCGCCCGTGGCTGGGGACGGAGAGGTAAGAGCAGAGGGAGGGCGGGAGGGTGGATAGGGGGCAACAAGAAGAGAGGGGCGAAGGGGGAGGGGGAGTCGGGCGAGTTGGGTATACAAGTTTCGAACGACGCGTTCTTATTTTCTAAACAAACACGCCGGCGGGGCCCGCCACCCTTCTCTCCGGCGTTGGGTTTATTTCGAGGACTCGTATAAGTGAGCGTACGAATAACGGGCGCGAGCGCAGGTCGCTACGCGCGCTCGCGGCGCATAGCTACGTCGTGTGTTTGCGCGCTTGTTTATTGATACAATACGTAGAGGCGCAGGGCGTACCGTGCGCGCGCGCGCGCGCGCGGCAACTTTCCGCTATTGGAATTCGAAAGCGGGTGTATCGAATCCAATAATGAATTGTCAACAGATAATGCGAAAGACGACTTTTCCATTTCGCTTTCCCGCGCGCGGGTTGTGTATACGTGTGTGTGTGCGTGTGCGTGTGTGTGTGTGTGTGTATGCGTGCGTGCGTGTTTTCCCGGTCCGAATAATCTTTCTAAACGGCGGCGCGCGCTCGCGGGATTGCGTTTGATGGACTTTGGTCCGTTGGTTAACGCAGTTCGCGGGAGCAGCTTCGCGCCCGGCGAGAATCCGCTAATGAATTGTCAACAGATAATGGCTACTTTTCACGTTCCGCATGCTGTTTCCGCCGCTCCCTCGAGCTCCTAAAGCGCCCGCATTATTGCGCACTGTCAAGACCGGGAATGCGAGGTATTTGTGTTTCGCTAAAAATGTCCTCGCTTCGTCCAGGACACGGGAATCGTCCTTTTGCATTTTGTCGCGCGAACCGTCATCTCTCTCTACCGGGTGAATGATTGATTAGGAATATTTCGCAGCAAAGGTGGCTTTCCCGCCTCGAGAGGCGAGGAAAAAGAGAAAGAGAAAGAGAGTGAGTGAGTGAGTGAGTGAGAGCGAGAGAGAGAGAGAGAGAGAGAGAGAGAGAGAGAGAGAGAGAGAGAGAGAGAGAGCGGGAGAGCGTGCGCGTCTTTTCTTATTGCACACATGTAAAAAATGTACTTACTCCCCAGCGTTTCGGGATTAAAACGCCCGAGACCGGGATTACGTTTGATGGGCTTCGGTACGCCGGACTGAATTACGATCTGCGGAAACGGTTTTGCAGCGGGAATAAAAAAAGAAGAAAGAAGAGAGAAGGGGGATATCTCGCTCGCTCTCCACTTGCGTGCTGCGCGCAACACGCTCGGTTTCTAGCGCCTCATTTTTTCTTGACGGCTTGGCGTATTAATTCGGATACGTCCGGCATTTTTCCGCGGCGGCGCACATTACGAATATCACGGCTAACAGTTTTGTATCGTCGGCGGAACGGCGCAAAAGAGGCGACGCTTGCCAAATGTGTGGTCGAAAGGCTGGGAGGCCGTAATTTATGTGCGGAAAGTTTTGGCGTATGCGCGCTAGTGCTAATTACTTAGCGCTTTTGTTTATTTTACTTGCGTTAACAATCGGAAGCCTCATGTAAAATGTAACAGTAATCAATAACAACGTTTGCAGTAAGTAATTTAATTAATAATGATCAATATCGCGCATAGAGTAAGCATATTTTAAAGCAAATATATTAAATACAAACTGAAACAAAATGTATTAAATTAAGCAATTACGATCTACCAAAGTCATTACTATATGTAATAATAATCAGAACCGTAATTAATGTAATCGGAATCACCTAATTATATTTCGAATAATAACAATCCATCGTGATATAATCCCCGCCCGTTGAGAGATGCGTAAAAAAAAAATGCAATTGTAATAAATCAAATTAATCAAACTGTGATGAGCCCGTTACGTCATCTTAATTACGTTCTTGTAATTTTGGAAAAATGCAATAACTGTATGCTGCGACAAAAACCCTCTCCCGCTTGTTAAAAAACGCATCCCAGTGCCTTGAACGAGAACACACTTTAGCACAAATACAAAAATTACAAATAATATCCCACCGGCTACCCTCCTAAATTCAAGAAAATGAATGAAAAATTTTCGAAGAAAAATCTCACGGATTAACGAAAACCTGCGTTTTTTCTTCGAAATGTCCGTTGTTTTATCGTGCAAAGCGACGCTTCGTCCGAGACGAGCGAGGGCCTCAGCTTTTCCCTCCAAAGTCATCATGATCTTTAAAAGCCCAGATATCGGCGAGATTACATCGACGAATGAAATTTCTCTCGATCGATTCGCACCAGCCACCGCTGCGGAATTACTCCAAACGAGAAAACGTGAAAACGAGAGCACGCTCGCGTTGCGTTAGTGCGACCATTGCGAACACGGGGTCGTCGAGCCGACGCGTGCCAACGCGCGCGCGCGCGTAGCACGCAGTGCGCCAGCGTATCCGTTAATACCGAGCGCGAGCGTGCCGAAACTTTAAAGGGCCGTAACTCACGAGTGAATCGGCACAGAGACACGAAACAAAAACCAATTTTCTTGGCGCGCGCGCGCCAAGCGTCTACCTCGCTATTTTATTGCCGATTCGGGGAGAACGAGACCGCAGCCAAACGTCGCGATAGATTTAAGTCGGGAAAATTCACTCGGCGCGACGCATCCTCTCTCATTCGCGTCCGTGTATAAAGTGAGAGGCCGTCACTTCCAGTAATGCAGCTATTTGGAGAAAACGGAACAGTAAACGAACCTGGAAAGGACTCTAAATCTTTCGTTATCTCTGCGCGAGGAAGAAGGACGCGGTCGCGAACGCGAACGCGTCGCGACGATGCGCGAACTTTTGGCCGGAGGAAACAGAAATCGAGCGCACCCCTCGAGGACGATTGTTTTTTCCCGAAGTCTATCGTTCGGTTGAGCCTTCGCCTTCGTATGATTCCGTGAAATACTCCGTGCTTCCCCGAACGATACGCAGACGCGGGCATTAACTTCTCATCGCACACTTTTGATTCGCGACCGTCGAACTTCGAGGCCGAGATAAATGCACAAAACCACGTAGTTCTTCGAGGCATTCAATGCACCTGAACGGCAATCGATTGAATGAAATTTCTCATCTTTCAAGTGGTTTAGAATTCCGCAGGAAGAAACTTACACCAGGTGCCGTAAGCCACTTTCAGCTACTTCGCGAGGTGAAAAGACACGTTCGCGGACGATATTTTAGAGTGGCACGTAATAATGGAAAAGACGTCTAGATATTAAGAGCCGAGTAAATGCATATTCGATCATACGATACCGCAGCAATATATTTTCGCGCGCTGCGCGTCGTAAATATCCTCGCAGAATTTGTAATTCTGACATTATGCATTGAGCTCGGTGCCATTCGCCGACTCGGCCGATATAAAGACGTAAATTATTCTTTCGGACAAATCCTAATGTATTAGTCGGCTAATGTATAAATTAAGCGTATCGTGCGTATTTCTCGACGCGAGAGAAACAACCGTGATTTTCTTCGCGTTTGAATCTCTCCCATCGGCGGGGATGTGAATCGGAAACACGCCGCTGCGCTGGGCCGAATCGTCGTCAACAAGACGTCACTTTGACGTAGAGAGAAATTATCGCAGTAATTATTACAGTTGCGAGAGGTACGGATTTTATATACTCGCGCGATACTCGCATAATAAGCTTACGTGCCGGTCTCTCACGAACTTTTCAAATCCGCCACGGATGAAGCCATTATTTCTCATTTACATGATCGCGTTAATGCAGAAATTTATCGCGGTAATAACCCGACGAGAGATTGACCTGATTAATAAACAACACCCATTACATATAATAGAGGAGCATAAAAATTATCATTTAATTTAATTTCAACGACGTTAAACATTTACAATCGCCAGCCGTCGTAATTCCGAGCCGACGGCGCAACAGCGGGAATTAACAGGTCGATAATTCACGTCGTCCAGCGTCGAATCTAGATAACGATCCGAACGCGAGACAACAAAGACGCGTAAACGGCGACCGGGCAGCTCTTCTTCAGTGAGATCGACGCGTGGTAGGTAGGTAGGTAGGTAGGTAGGTAGGTAGGTAGGTAGATAGGTAGATAGGCAGGCAGGCAGGCAGGCAGGCAGGCAGGCAGGCAGGCAGGCAGGCAGGCAGGCAGGCAGTTAGGTAGGTAGGTAGGTAGATAGACAGATAGAGAACGGCGTTCTCCATGCCAATCTCCGCGACGTTCGATCGCACGAATTAGAAAACAGAAACATGTCCGACGGCGTGAGTTGCGTATAAGCGCGACCAGCAGCTATAAATAGTACGCCCACCTGGCGCGATGTCTAAGGCGCGCCGAGTCAATCGCGAGCGTTTGTGCCTGGGGAACGAGGGAGGATCTCGGAGGGGAGGGGGTAGGGGGGATGAAGTCTTTCCGCGGAAGAGCGGCAGCGAGAATAGTCGCGGCGGTGTGGCCCTATCTTACCACCCCCTGAGAGCGGCGCGTTCTCGCAGCGAGAGATCACGAGGATGCGCGCGAGCCATGCATAAAAAGTCGCGCCAACTGCAACAGCCTGTGACACACAATGGCGTGCAAACAGAGAAGAACGTACGCAGAGATCAGGTATAAGCCCTCCACTGCAGCGCCAACGGGCGCATTGCGCAAAACCCCCTGACTGGCCCGCTCACTCACTCTCTCTCTCTCTCTCTCTCTCTCTCTGTCTCACCTCCTAACGGTGCCGCCGGAGGAAGGGGTGCTCTACCATTGCCCTCCTCTATACATTCTTCTCTACCTAGCTAGCTACCTAGCTAGCTATCTACCTACGTAGCGCACTCCCGCACCCTTTCTTCCGTCTACCATCACGTTTTCCCATGCACGACCCGCTCCCTCCCCTCCTGGCGTTACGAGTCGCCGTTTGCCCATTCGGATACAACTCGCGACCGCTCTCTATATCTCACTGTCACACCTCCCCTCAACCTGCAGCCCTCAGCCCCTCCTCACCAATGTTCGTTGATTCGTTCGTCCGTTCATTCGTTCGTTCGTTCGTTGATTCGTTCGTTCGTTCGTTCGTTCGTTCGTTCGTCCGTTCGTTCGTTCGTTCGTTCGTTCGTCCGTTCGTTCGTTCGTTCGTTCGTCCGTTCGTTCGTTCGTTCGTTCGTCCGTTCGTCCGTTCGTTCGTTCCTGCTTCATCGTCTTTTTCTGGCCGGCCGTGTCCTTTTTCGCGCGCTCTTCATACCTAATTGGGCATTTTGTGCTGCACCGTCCGAGATATTATCGCGGTAATAGCCGCGCGGAAAAGTGACGGGCCGCGGGTCGCTCGCGCACAATGGCGCATTTCGGCGGGCGCTACTTCGCCCCGTCAGCTCTCGCGCACTCTCGCGCCGTTCTTCCGCTGCTGTTTTTTCGCCACTGTTCTCTCTCCCGCGGGAGAGAGCGGAGAGCGAGAGATTGGGGCCCTCGTTCGCGTTTGTTCGCGTTCCGAGCGCGCGCTCGTTCGTTCACGCCGCCCTGGTGATCCTGAATATTCCGTCCACGGAGTCGTTTATTTTCCCCGACTTCTTTGTGCTCGTGTGAATTATTAATGTTTTTTTAACAGACACAGTCCTAGGGATTAATTAAAGGGGTTTAATTAATTTCGTCGAGTAAACGCATGTGAAAAACGCTGCCGCCGCCGCCGCCGACGTCGCAGCGTGTCGAACGTTGTACGGCGCGGACGCGCCGCTGTACAACGTCGTTCCCTCAGGTTCAATAAAGCGACCTGATGAAGAAATCACGTCGAAATCAAGTCGGAATCGCGTGCGAGTCAACGGTCGATCTAATCGGTCCAAGATTTCGCCACGATACGACTGGCAGGCGTTACGTGGACGTCAACGATCGAGTCTCGTTATTCGGCTTGCGTTCCATATCGATACGCGCTGAACAACCCGACTCGAGTAGATATCGACTCGATCATCGACTTGCGAGAAGTTAGCTCTTTCGGAGGTAATTCCCAAAGCGAAGACCGGTGACACTTCGCAGAGACCACCAGCCTCCGTAGTCGCGGTGCACGCGCGCGTTTCTAATCTCGCTCGTGCGAGCTGCAGCTACGAGATAGCGTCGCGAATAAAGCTGACCGCCTCCAATAAGCGCCGAAGATCACCATTTTCAGCTAATTTCTCCACTATCTTTGGCTGCCGATATACGATCGTCGTTTCCCCGTGCGCCCGCGCACGGCCCCTCACTGTGTAAGCATTCGTTAGCATAAAGGAACCGCGGCCGGCTCCTGACCCGTATCGCGACACTATCGGCCCTCTGGCGCAGTCGTTAGCGTGGTAACTGTAATTGAACTGCTACCGAGAGAGAGAGAGAGAGAGAGAGAGAGAGCGAGAGAGAGAGAGAGAACCCAGTGGCTCTCACTAGCTCTCGCGCGCGCTCGTTACACGATCTCCTCCTACTTGGAATAGTAATCCTCCTCCTCCTCCGCACGGCGCGACGTCTTACGCCCTGCGGTATAAAATCGTCGTTACCACCGTGAGGGGGTATATTCTGAGTGATACGCGAGTGCGTTAAGCTTAATCGAAGGACTAATCCGAGCCCCTGCACGAACGCCGCCGCACGATGGTGGTGATGGTGATGGTGGTAGTGGTGGTGATGGTGGTGGTGGTAGCAGTGGGGCGGGGACGGGGAAGTTACGTTTAAATGCCGAGTATAATCCGCCGACTGACGCGTCCGCTTTGCGCCGGACGTATTCCAACGTCGGATGATATCGAATGACCGCCATAATTAAAACGAGGCGATCGCACCATTAACCGTAGCGATAGCTCGCGTTACGTCTACCGTGTTATTTGATGAAATCAGTTGGGAGCGTCTCTCGCTAATGAAATAACAGGAGGAATGAAATATTATCCTTTTATCAATTGCATCACGGGACGAACGAAAGGACCGCGCGCGCGATCGGAATATGAAGTTTTCGAATTTGCACGGCTGCCATTATTATATTATTATTGTTATTATTATTATTATTATTATTATTATTATTACTATTACTATTGTTAATACTCGAATATCGTGCGCGAGCGATGTTACAAAATTCTGTATATTTTTAGAGAGACAGAGAGAGAGAGAGAGAGAGAGAGGTTCGTTTTAATCCCGCGAATATATAGTCCGATTATTCGCAAAGAGACGGCATAATACGAAGAGTACGCGCGCGGCACGTTTTATTAGATTTGACGTTTCGACGTTAGCCACCGCCACGGCGGATAAGTTATGATCTCGCGTTGAAGCTTATAACGCGCCTAAACGGCCAAGTCGAGCGTTGCCTCTCATTGAATTACGTTAAACAGTCCTACGTGGTGTACAGCTGATACCGCGTAAAATAAATAATGAAAATGTAAACATAATATAAAACGTCATTTCGCACAGACTGCACGAATTCATTGCACGGCGTTTGCCAGGTAAATATTGACTGCGCAGGCACAGAACTGGAATGTTCACTACGCAGCCCGCGTAGCCCCCCCCGGCTTACTCTCATATTTCAGTTTCAAATGATTCATTTACAAATTTCCCCGTAATTTATACTTTCAATCCTATAT
>NW_020230005.1:1872314-1882314 GCF_003227715.2 Harpegnathos saltator
ATCAACCCCCGCAACTGGGTCTCCTCCGCTCTTCCTTCGGTATTTTCTTTTTCCCCCCAGGCTACCGGCCTCGAGGACCCCAGGCGTCTGCGGAAAATATTTCATGTTCAGTTAATTAGCGTAAGACAAACAGGCCGGAGTTTCTGCTCAGACGCACAAAAAAGTGATCTTCCTTTCTCCATTCCTACTTTATTCTCCTTCACTGTCACTGCGCGCCCGGGTAAATAATAGCAGTGAGACATGTTTTAATTTTTCATGGATCAGCTGTTAGCGTAGCGAAGGAGACCGAACGTGGACGAGCAACTCCTTTGTTACAGCCGCCGATCGTAGGCGGAGATTCCTCTCGTAGGCGTCGCGCGAACAATAGCGCGGCGCGGCGCGGCGGTGAGAAAAGATTGTGGCGGCGAAAGTGAGAAGTCAGCAGCAATACAATCGTGGTAATCGAGAAACGCAGCCTGTCGTGCCGATTAACCGCGCTCGCGGCTAATGGTCAAGCATAACGCAGACGGTATAACGGGCTTCGCGTAGAATCGCGCGTCGCGTCGCGTCGCGTCGCGTCGCGTCGCGATGAATCCGCGATGATCGGGGTCGTTTGCAATCGCGTGCGCGAGCAATCGTTAGAAAATGGCTCGTCATTCATCTCGCGGGTCTGTTGTGTGTTGCCGCGCGGCGTTGACGCGCCGTGTCGGCCGGCTTGGCGAAAGCCAACGCGAATCAAGAGCAGCGCTCTCGCGTTCGAGCAGCAACGCGAGCTCCGTTTTGCGATGCGATCTTGCCTGCAACTAGGTCGAAACGTCTAATGTTTCATCTCGCTGTTGCGCATGGTTGGAAATTACCGCGCCGCTCGAAGATGTGATCGCAGCCAAGATCTATCCGCGTGCTCCATTATCATGCAGATACGTACGCGCAACAATTCGAGGTGGTGCACCACCTGCAAGGACCATTCGCAGTAAGCACTTTGGAGCGTGGTGCTGCTGCTGCTGCTGTTGCTGGTGGTGGTGGTGATAGTGGTGGTGGTGGTGGTGGTGGTGGTGGTGGCGGTGGTGGTGGCGGTGGTAACAGTGGCAGAGCAGGGATCGAGGCGAGAAGGGCGCACGGGCGCGGGGGGAGAGAGTAACTCGCGCTTGTGAGGCTTGCGAGTTTCCATGAATAAGTTGATAGAGTTCTATCGGACGTGGTGCATGGTTACGAATTAGTAAATCAGCGTATGCGCGATTCGGCCCGATACTATGGTCGGTAAAGCAAACGTAAAGCCGAATCGCCGACCGCACGGCCACGGCAGACCACAGTAGCATAATAACCGAGAGTAATGCGTGAATTATTGACTGCTTCCTATCTTGCTACCATTTACTCTCCCTGCAGGTAGCACGAGAGCACACCTTCGAAACCGGCCGCGAGACAGAGACGGAACAAAAGACGGAAAGAGCGAGTGCGAGTGCGAGAGAGCGAGAGAGAGAGAGAGACACGCGCGCGTGTGCGTGAGCGCGTTGGGAGTCCACCTTTGTTTGCTGTGTATTAAATGGTTTCGTACACGTAGATTAGCCGCTGTCTACCCCACGAACGAGGCCGTACGTCACGTTACGGTGTGTGTGCACACGTACAGATGTAGATATATACATATATATATATATATATATATATATATATACACGTGTACGCTATACGTGTGTTTGGTAGGAGGGGAGCGTACATGCGGCAACAAACACCCATGGGAGAGCGACGGGGGAGAGAGCGACGGAGACACGGAAACTGTCGCACGCACGAGAACCAAGTTGTTCCGACTACTTGCTAGATGAATCGCTATATCATCTTGATCGCGCGACGGCGCATCTACGCGCGCGCGAGCGCGTTCTTGCCCGTGCGTGCACGGGGAGATCCGGTAATTGGGTGAAATTTTCTTGCGGGAGACACAAAGCCGCTAGTCACGACAAACGATACAGCCACTGCGCCACGTAGCGCCTCCGGCTGTCAAAGCCGCACGGTCGATCCGCGCGATCGATCGTTATCGAGTAACCGCGCGTGTGCGCGAAAAGGACACCGTCGAGAAGCGCAACGAGAGATCCGACGCGCCTTCTTTCATAACCCGCGGCGAGCCGCTCTCGAACGCTTTCTGCGCGGCGACCTCTTCCTTACTGCGCGCATCGATGACTGCTTTGTGCAAATACGTGCATTTACGCACAGCGCGCGTTATCGAGGCGTGCCGAGGCGTGCGATAAGGAAAAATACAACGGCGCGTTACGTTGGAGAAATATGCAAAATTATCGCGAGCCTACTGTGGTGAGGCTCACGCGAAGTTACAATTATGTAATATCCCATATTCTCCCCCTCCCCCCCCCTCTTCCCATCCCGCTCGCTTTCTGTTTCTCTCCCTTCGCCACGTGGACACGAACTTACATCGGGAGGCAACGTGTCGGTGTAGAGAGTAGGGGGAGCAGGAAAAGTTCAACACGCAGGTGAACTTATTATTACGGTTACACACACGTGTCGTGGATAGACCTTATGCTTCTTTCTCCCCGGCAGAAACGGACAGAGAGTATATACCTGGACGGAGCTGAGTTATACCTGAGCGGCCGCGAAGATGCTTCGGGTTATCAGACAATAATGAGAACTTGCGCGCGCCAACGACAAGCTTATTCCACCACTCCGCGCGAGGCTCGAGTGTCTGCAGGGCGATTTACACGATGCTGCTTTTGCTCGCTTTGAGCAAGCTTCTTGAGTCGCCAGCGAATTCGCTGGTGAAAACCTTCTTCTAGACGCTCGACTTTTGTTCGCTAGCGCGTAAAATTTGGAAGACGCAGCGTCTATTAGTCGCTATGGCAGAGTTGGACATGTCCAACTTTTACCGCTCGCGTCAAGCGACATTAAACTGTCTTTCTTCTGCATAAGCGGATGCACCTTTTTCAAAAGTTCTTCAAATTTCTCGCACGTTAATCGCAATACTTTACGGTACGCGGTTGGATCCTCTCCAATGCCAATTCTTTGAAAAGATTATTTCATGCTCCATGAGTTAATCCTCTACCTATCCACTTACGTACCCACATTCTCTTGCCTTTTTTTTTTTGTTTTATTTTGTTACCGAGCCACGAATTTCTGCTTGAAGAGCTCGTGCACAAAGCACGACAGCAGCTTGAACTATGTCATTCCTTGACGCCTGATGATCCTTTTAACTGACCGTTTCCGCTTAAAACGCTAGCGACTTTGTCAGCCAGAAATTCGCTCTAGGAAAAGCTGGCGAGAAGCTGGCGACAAAAGAAGCCGCAGCGTCAAGCGTCAAAAGTAGCATCGTGTAAATCACCCTTGACGACGCTTCTCGCGAACGCGGACGGCAAGCGGCATTCGATGAGCGAGCAAACTGTTCCGCCTCGCCTTTGGCCTTCCGTTGGTGCGGGACGTGCAGATTCGGCGGGCGATATCGCAGCGGGACACGCACGCACGCACGCACGCACGCACGCACGCACGCACGCGTCTTTCAATTCGCGGCGGATTTGATTCACGACGAGCCGCCGGCGCCCATCTTGCGAAAACGCAAAAAAGCGATTCGGGTTATCGTCCATAAATTTCCTCCCGTGTCAACCCCCGATATGGATTGCCACGTGGACAAGCTGTCCCGTTAATCTTGGGGCTGACATATGTGTGTACGCGCAATAGACGTATGAACTTCCTGCGTCTGGTGCAAGGCAAGTTGTAACCGATGTCGCCTATCAGCCCGATGGAGGAGTCATCGATCAAACGTAAGCGAGCGTGGTAACGACGGCGAAACTCCGGGAGACAATATCCCGACTCGAAGAGGCTGACTTGTTAAGCTAGCCATAGCCGGAGAACGTATCGCGCGTGGCACGACCATTAGACATCTGGCAACGTCTCCATTTGCGATCGATTCCTCGCGGATGCTCACGCGATGACGAATGCCGCACCCGAATGCGACCGGCGATTATTCTCGACGATTGGCCGATCCGCTCCAAGTCGCGCTTCGCGCGACTCTGCGCAATCGCGCGCTTTGCGTTACACTCGGCTTTTGCGAACGTAATGGGAAATCTAGGTTGTGTCGATGAACCGTTGGCGCGCATGTGATGATGAGAGAAGTTTACTGAAGAGTCACTCCACGGATGCACGTTGGACTTAAAATTGCCCGACTGGGAACCGTGGCGGAGCAAAAGGCGGTCTGGATCCGGACGAGTCGGGAGCGCGCGTCAGGAAGTGAACCGCTTCGCGGTTTTCTACGGGTTGTTCGGACGTTCGGTGCTGCAGAGCGATCAGTAAGCTGCCAGCTGTTACTGGTCTTTACCGTTAGATCCCTATTTTTTAGACCAATTACGTGGACGAATTACTCAACCGTTGCATTCGCTGAACGCACTCTATGATTCAGAGAGATTTGTTAAGTTTATGCTCGCCAAAGATGGTTAATGCGACTGCAGTATTTCGGGATTTCTCAGAGATAAGATTCATTGCCGGCTGAAGGCTGAAATAGCGTGAGAAATTTTTTACGTTCCTCGTGACAATGGGGACACCTTAGAGTCCCGGTGTTTGGTTAGGTGCGCGAGGATTCGGAAGATAAAATAGATAAGATAGAAAAAGAAAAATGCGTGGGAGAAAAATTTCGTCGCGATTAAAATGCGCGCGCACACACGGCGGTTCTCGCAGATTTCCTCCCGATAAAGTTGGGGGCGCGTCGAACAATCAGGAACTCGAGTCGGAATATATGACACGTCACGGCTGGTCTAAGGCGCGAAGATTTCGCGCAGCGAAACAGTGGTCGAATAGAGAAATGTTCTCGGCCGGAACGGAATCGCGCTCGTACTTACAAAAATACGCGTAGATGTGCGCGTGGACTGTGTGTGACAACAGGTTGAATTTTTTATGATCTCCACGTCCATTCCCGTTTCTCCATAAAAAGCCATTATACAATGAGATTGTTCTGTTGCAGAATTTTCGAAGCCCGACGCGAAAATATTCGCAAACACTCGCCGTCCTTTTATTTTGTCTGCGCGCAACCTACTACGTATTTTGCCGCTGGAAATGTACGTTTTTTACGCCAACGCTCGGGGCTGCGAATAAAGCGCATTATTTTTACGTCGACCATTACGCGCAAAATCATGCGCTCCAAAACTCATGAATTTCAAATTAGTCGCCCGCTCAAATTTCTCGGAAACTACCGACGATTATTATTTTTACGCCCACTAAATGCTGATTAACGGCTAGAGCCGTCGGCGCGAAGACACCCCCTCGAACGAAGCGTTTCGGATGAAGTCCAACATGGAGGGGTAAAAAAAAGAGCGAGTCAAGCGCGAGCGATTGAACGAGCCAAACGTCGAAAGAGACGAAATTCCCGATTCTAAGGCGCCTCTCATTCGCTCCGCGTGAAATATCGAAAATCTTCGCACCCACCCGCGAACACGCTGGACAAAGTTCGCCGTCGCTCCGCCGCGCCGCGCCGCGCCGCGCCGGCACGCTCTTGCACCGTCACTCATACTCATGACATATCTTGGATTCGCACGGGGACGGGGGCTCTTCCAAAGTGTTTAATCTCAATCTTCGCGAGCTGCGAGACATCCATCTCGCGCGGCTAATGAGTCCGGTTAGTTTAACCGGGCCGGCGGCCGGCCCGCGGCGACGATCGCGTTAGCCGTTATCCCGAAAGGGCCGGGAAGAAACGATATTTGTCCGTTCCCGCAAAACGTCCTGGTCGTTGATCGCGGTAGTCGAGCCGGCGCTTTGATATACCGTTCCCCGGCGGTGGATGCCAGACAAGGCGGCGGCGGCGGCGGCGGTTAGGCGGATGGAAAGACATAGCGCACAGAGGTTACCTCGTCGTGCCCTCTGGAGAAGAACCGGCGCACGAGGCCCTAGGACACAGAGAGAAGAGAGAGACGGGAGAGTTCAAGCTCTTAATTAGCTGCAATTACTGCAACATAGCAATGTCGAGCGAATCGCCCGAGGCTCATCCTCCGTCCTTCCATCTTCTATCTGCGCGTATACGCCCGGCCTCACCGTCGTTTTCTCTCTCCCTCTTCCTCTCCCTCTCCCTTCCTCACTCCCTCTCCCTTCCTCTCTCTCTCTCTCTCTCTCTCTCTCTCTCTCTCTCTCTCTCTTCCCTCGCCCTCCCAACTCGCTCCGTCCTCCGGAACTCTACACTTCCCCGCCAGTCCTCGCCCCATTTCGGAGCCCCATCTCCGGGCTGTCTTCCGTGAAAGGGCCAATTTATGATGGAATTTAAACTAATATGCGGAAAATAAAAACCCGTCTCGGTCGCGTCGTTGTTATTCCGCCGCGCTATCCGCAATCAGCGGCTCAACCGTGCCGCGCGACCCCGCGGCTGCTATTGCCGCTGCTGCTGTGCGACGCAAAAGAAATGGAGAGAGAGAGAGAGAGAGAGAGAGAAGGGGGGGGGGGGAGAGGGAGAAAAAGGCAGAAGAGAGAGAAAAACGAGAGAGACGAGAGCGTAATCTTTAGGAACGTATGACAAAAGCGGATCGGATCATCGCGATGCATCCGCCGACGCGGCGCCATCGGGCTCTTCGTTATTTCGAGATAATGAGGAATCTTGTCTGGCGCGCAACATACACTTCCGGTCGATATTCCTTCCTGGTGGCTGTGGTAACAAGGCTCGGTAATAATACGATCTTTATCGAGGGTGCTTACCCAATCGCGCTACTTTGTTTAAAAGAGAACTTGTCTGATACTGAAGTTAATGTTTTCTCCGGAAATATCGATCCCTTGCCTCTCTCTCTCTCTCTCTCTCTCTGCACGAAGTAACGCGAACAACCGAACCAAAGTCCCTCGTCGCGCTGATATCGCGTTGATTCTCCTCCGAGCTGACTCCACGTGCAAACGAGCAATAACATATGCGAGGAAGATAAATAGTTTATAAAAGTCTGTGAAAGAGACACGACGAATAACAACGGTCGACTTCGAGATCGGTGAGAATATTGCTTCCTCGCGTCCTTCATTCCACCGCTTGAAGTGTACCGCTTTGGAACGAACGGTCCAAGTGAAAAGCGAGCATGATAATTTGCCGAGGATCCATTTGTCAAAAGATGAGATTCGCGATCAACTCGAAAATACTCGCGTCGGCGCGGCGGTAAAGACAAGCGAGAGACTGCGTCATTGTTCCGATGAAACGGCAGCGAGAGATCCGCGAACGGCGCGATGAGTGCCGCCGGTGCGGCTGTAGATTCCTTCTTGGCACTTCCGATGCCAATAGCTCATAGATTCCCTGTGCTCAGGACCGCATCACCGTGCGTTTCGCGTGTCACTTTGTTCCCTACGCCTCGCAGTCGACGACTACTACGATCACGGCCGCAAACGGAATTATTTATGAGCTTGAACATGAGCCAAAGCTCGCCCGCAAGCCACTAAGATGTTTTTCGCTCCTCGTGTGGCATTCTCCGTACCGTATCCGGTATGTGTGCCGAAAGTGCGCGCGGGGGTCGTATCCGCCTCTTCTTAACATTTCAGCCCGATTGCGCATTAATTAAGCACGCGGCCCGCATGCGATTACGAAATTATTGCCAAATTACGAGGAACGTTTAGCCTCTTCTCGCCTGTTGCCGATCTCTCGCGCGCAATGGTCGACTACGCGTCGCAAAGCGTTAATCGCCGGGCTGTGGAAATTTCCAAGTGCCCTGTAAGAATATTGCAGAGCGAAACGTGTCGTCCCACCGAGAGAGAGAGAGAGAGAGAGAGAGAGAGAGAGAGAGGGGAGAGAGTGAGAGAGAGAGAGAGAGAGGGACGTTAAAAAGACGCTGTAAAAATGTAAGAGCGCAAACTTACCCCGCTGCAAGTCGCCGATGACATTGAAAACGCGGTTAACTCCTGTCTAAGGACACGCAGCCGCTGACGCGTTAATACGGCGACTCGCGTAAACGCAATTAATAAGCGGCCTGTGGAAGCTGCGAGCATGATATCGAAATTGCGGAGGCTAAGCGTTGACTTTCCATTTAATCAGGCGATAATATGCTTTGTGATTTCACTTGTTTCTGTTTATTACGAAATTACAGCGTATAAAGCGTATATCGCGTTTGCGCCAAATAGCAGAACGGTTAGCTCTGTAATTAGCGACAATGCCGGAGATTATATGCAGGATGTGATATCAATATGTACAATATTTTAAAGCTTCATTATACACAGCATTTCGAAACTTTTCATTAATACCGCAAATGTCACTTTAGACCATGCGTGAAAACGTGAAAATTACCTCCTGCGTGTATCGCTCGATTCAAACGGCTACGTTCGCAAATACGAAATGTAAACGCCGATAAACTGTAATTTCCAAGCGTAATGAATATCGTCTAATTACCGGACGAGCAAGAATAATAATCCTTTCGATCAGTCGCAAAAATGTACGTCCGCATAAATATTAAAGCGTATAAAGCGTCCGTGTCGTCGTTTCCAATCGTCCGCGTTTTCAAACGCGGCACGATGCCGCGTTAGGCGTTTAACGAAGCAGTAGATACAGATACCGTATCGGGTCAGACGCCGCGCTGTTCCACTTGGAACACCCCTAACGAGCATCGAGCGTCTCGAGCGCGCGACACACGCGGCGTTCCGCCGACATATTTTTATCGGGCAAATTATTATCCGCCATCCCGTCGATGAGAGAGAGAGAGAGAGTCGAGGCGAGAGCGAGAGGGAAAATCCATCTGGAAGAGCGCGCGCTCTTATCGCACGTCTGCGTTATATTCTTTCGCGATTTCCCGAGACGCGGCGCGGCCGTGGCTGGATCTCAGCGCCAGACAAACAAGGTTATCCCGTGTTTGTAAGAACCGCGGGCGCTCGTAAACTTCCGCTCTTTCTCGCAACTTCAATCAAGAAGCGTTCAATAAGATAAACGTAACTCCTGTCCTTGCCCTGCATCAATGTTACCGAAAACAGCGAGGAAATCCTTTCGGCATTCGGTCGAAGCTCAGCATCGCAATCACCCTAGTTCGATCTGCCACCAGTGAGCGGCGCCACTTAATGGATCAGTAGATACGAGCCGCATTGGATCAGACGCCGCCGCACTGTTCCACTTCGCGAACCCCGACGGGTATTGAGCGTTGACAGCTCCGCTAAAGAGATCAGTTTCGCCCGGCGAAATTGAAGTCAAAATACCGCTGGCCCGGCGGTATATTGAAAATGCACGCCTCCTACCCTCCCCCCTCCCCGCTCCCCTCCAACGCAATCGTTTCTTTACTTTTCATTTTCGCCTTTATTTTTTCAACAAGTTTCCACGGCGAAAGTCACGCGCACTCTGCAAATCCGTTTCATTCTCGAGCAATGTTGATGTAAAACAGCTGCATAACGCGGCTGTTCGCAACGTGTATCGAGCCAATTTCGTTCTTTGCGCGTCCTTTCAACGGCCAAGATATATTCCGTAAGAGATAGGACATTAATGAAGAAAATGTTACGCGCGCACAAGAGCGCATGAGACAAGAGGACTTCGGGTGCAAGACCTCATGCATATCTCCCGCGTCAGAGAGAGCGTTTTTATATTATTTATACAGAGTCTCGATAGACACACGTGAAGTCAGCCGTGAGTACATGCATAGTTTTTCTTCAATTTTTGAACTGGAACTCTTCTAATATAAATAACACATAACAGTGTCACAATATTGTTTCATGTATCACCTATATTTCCGGAGAACGTAAAAGAAATAACTAAAATGAGTTCAAACTTTAGGTGTGTGTCTCATATTTCCGCGAAACCGGCTCGAGTTCTTCGAGGAATAAGTTCTCGAAGTCGTGTCCGCATTTTTTCAATCTCGTGTAATTGAGAAGAATGAGGAGGAGTGTCCCTATTATTACTATTATTACCAGATCCCAAATGTTAATTCTCCGCGATTCACGTCATTTGATTTTGGGGGAGATTGGAAAAAAAGAATAGGTCGCAAATGAATGCAAATCCAGTTAGCGTTTTGAAAACGATAAGTTATCGCGAGAACGCCGATTTACCGACTGATTACAAGCAGCACAGATTGATGCAATTTCATGTTTTACAATCGTCATCGTTGAAATGAAATAA